>NC_053023.1:198008835-198039407 GCF_003073215.2 Triticum urartu
GTTACGTCTCTCCCTCGTAGTCTTGGCGAAGCCCTGCTTCTGTGACGCCCTGCATCCACCACCACGCCGTCGTGCTGCTGGATCTTCATCAACCTCTCCTTCCCCCCTTGCTGGATCAAGAAGGAGGAGACGTCTCCCGTCCCGTACGTGTGTTGAACGCGGAGGTGCCGTCCGTTCGGCGCTTGGTCATCGGTGATTTGGATCACGTCGAGTACGACTAAATCATCACCGTTCTTTTGAACGCTTCCGTGCGCGATCTACAAAGGTATGTAGATGCATCCAATGACTCATTGCTAGATGAACTCCTAGATGATCTTGGTGAAACGATAGGAAAATTTTTGTTTTCTGCAACGTTCCCCAACAGTGGCATCATGAGCTAGGTCTATGCGTAGTTCTTCTTGCGCGAGTAGAACACAATTTGTTGTGGGCGTAGATTTGTCAACTTTCTTGCCGTTACTAGTCTTTTCTTGCTTCAGCGGTATTGTGGGATGAAGTGGCCCGGACCAACCTTACACGTACGCTTACGTGAGACCGGTTCCACCGACTAACATGCACTAGTTGCATAAGGTGGCTGGCGGGTGTCTGTCTCTCCCACTTTAGTTGGAGCGGATTCAATGAACAGGGTCCTTATGAAGGGTAAATAGAAGTTGACAAATCACGTTGTGGCTTTAACGTAGGTAAGAAGACGTTCTTGCTAGAACCCTAATTCAGCCACGTAAAACTTGCAACAACAATTAGAGGACGTCTAACTTGTTTTTGCAGCAAGTGGTTTGTGATATGATATGGCCAAAGTTGTGATGAATGATGAATGATCTATATGTGATGTATGAGATGTTCATGCTATTGTAATAGGAATCACGACTTGCATGTCGATGAGTATGACAACCGGCAGGAGCCATAGGAGTTGTCTTTATTCTTTTATATGACCTGCGTGTCATTAAGAAACGCCATGTAAATTACTTTACTTTATTGCTAAACGCGTTAGCCATAGTAGTAGAAGTAATAGTTGGCGAGCAACTTCATGGAGACACGATGATGGAGATCATGGTGTCAAGCCGGTGACAAGATGATCATGGAGCCCCAAGATGGAGATCAAAGGAGCTATGTGATATTGGCCATATCATGTCACGTTTATTATTTGATTGCATGTGATGTTTATCATGTTTTGCATCTTGTTTACTTAGAACGACGATAGTAAATAAGATGATCCCTCATAATAATTTCAAGAAGTGTTCCCCCTAACTGTGCACCGTTGCGACAGTTCGCTGTTTCAAAACACCACGTGATGATCGGGTGTTTTATTCAGACGTTCACATACAACGGGTGTAAGACAGATTTACACATGCAAACACTTAGGTTGACTTGACGAGCCTAGCATGTACAGACATGGCCTCGGAACACAGAAGACCGAAAGGTCGAGCATGAGTCGTATAGAAGATACGATCAACATGAAGATGTTCACCGACGTTGACTAGTCCGTCTCACGTGATGATCGGACACGGTCTAGTTAACTCGGATCATGTAATACTTAGATGACTGGAGGGATGTCTAATCTAAGTGGGAGTTCATTGATAATTTGATTAGATGAACTTAATTATCATGAACTTAGTCTAAAATCTTTGCAATATGTCTTGTAGATCAAATGGCCAACGTAGTCCTCAACTTCAACGCGTTCCTAGAGAAAACCAAGCTGAAAGACGATGGCAGCAACTATACGGACTGGGTCCGGAACCTGAGGATCATCCTCATAGCTGCCAAGAAAGATTATGTCCTACAAGCACCGCTAGGTGATCCTCCCGTCCCACATAACCAAGACGTTATGAACGCTTGGCAGACACGTGTTGACGACTACTCCCTCGTTCAGTGCGGCATGCTTTACAGCTTAGAGCCGGGGCTCCAAAAATGTTTTGAGAGACATGGAGCATACGAGATGTTCGAAGAGCTGAAAATGGTTGTTCAAGCTCATGCCCGGATCGAGAGATATGAAGTATCCGATAAGTTCTTCAGCTGTAAGATGGAGGAAAATAGTTCTGTCAGTGAGCACATACTCACTATGTCTGGGTTGCATAACCGCTTGTCTCAGCTGGGAGTTAATCTCCCGGATGATGCGGTCATTGACAGAATCCTCCAGTCGCTTCCACCAAGCTACAAGAGCTTCGTGATGAACTTCAACATGCAGGGGATGCAAAAGACCATCCCTGAGTTGTTCTCAATGCTGAAATCAGCGGAGGTAGAAGTCAAGAAGGAACATCAAGTGTTGATGGTCAATAAAACCACTAAGTTCAAGAAAGGCAAGGGTAAAAAGAACTTCAAGAAGGACGGCAAGGAGGTTGCCGCGCCTGGCAAGCAAGCTGCCGGGAAGAAGCCAAAGAATGGACCCAAGCCCGAGACTGAGTGCTTTTATTGCAAGGGAAGCGGTCACTGGAAGCGGAACTGCCCTAAGTACTTAGCGGATAAGAAGGCCGGCAAAACAAAAGGTATATGTGATATACATGTAATTGATGTGTACCTTACTAGTGCCCGTAGTAGCTCCTGGGTATTTGATACCGGTGCAGTTGCTCACATTTGTAACTCAAAGCAGGGGCTGCGGAATAAGCGGAAACTGGCAAAGGACGAGGTGACGATGCGCGTCGGGAATGGTTCCAAGGTCAATGTGATCGCCGTCGGCACGCTGCCTCTGCATCTCCCTTTGGGATTAGTTTTAAACCTTAATAATTGTTATTTAGTGCCAGCTTTGAGCATGAACATTGTATCGGGATCTCGTTTAATTCGAGATGGCTACTCATTTAAATCCGAGAATAATGGTTGTTCCATTTTTATGAGAGACATGTTTTATGGTCATGCTCCTATGGTGAATGGTTTATTCTTTATGAATCTCGAACGTGATGCTACACATGTTCATAATGTGAGTACCAAAAGAAGTAAGGTTGATAATGATAGTCCCACATACTTGTGGCACTGCCGCCTTGGTCACATAGGTGCCAAACGCATGAAGAAGCTCCATGCAGATGGACTTTTAGAGTCTCTTGATTATGAATCATTTGACACGTGCGAACCATGCCTTATGGGTAAAATGACCAAGACTCCGTTCTCAGGAACAATGGAGCGAGCAACTAACTTATTGGAAATCATACATACTGATGTGTGCGGTCCAATGAGTGTTGAGGCTCGCGGTGGCTATCGTTATGTTCTCACCCTCATTGATGATTTAAGTAGGTATGGGTATATCTACTTAATGAAACACAAGTCTGAAGACCTTTCGCCCCCTACATTATGACAAGTATTTAGACCAGAGCTGCAAAAGCCACAAATTAGCCCAAATTATGAGCAATGTTCTATATATTATACGTAGTACTAGCGAGATGCCCATGCGTTCCACAGAACATCAACATGATCAAGGGGAGGCCTAATTTGCAAATATGGAGAGGGATGTGGGTATCTTTTTTCAAAATTGCCATAGTTTCCTTCCTATCCGTCAGATATAAATCGGACGGCCTATATTGTAGGATGGCAGGCACACCATCATCAACAACTCCGTTTTTTTATAAGAGTAGAGATAAAATATATTATATGTAGTATAACATGTTCATAACCACACCATGTGTATCACCGTTATATATATTCACACATGCGTCGGTTTAAAACACTATAATAAATTCTTCAAATATCCGAATTCGCTTTTTATAATGAAGTATGATATCTATTCATCTTTTTATAATGAAGTACTCCATCTGTCGAGAATATCGACGATGTTTCCAATAACCAGGCAATCAGGCCATAAGGCTGTAACAGACAAAGCGCGCTCAGGGAACTTATGCTATATTACTGCAAAGTGTAAGAAGCATCTTCGAAGAAAATAGTACCCCCACCGATACCTTTCTTCGGTGCTCATTGTTATTATGAGACTTGTGCAATAGATTTTTTGTACTCATGAGTTCCGTTGTGTGCCGACCATCATTGAAAACTATAAGAGCGCTAGCTTTCGGCTTCACCCAGTCTGAGGTCCGGCTCGGGTGACCCGATCGTGACAATCGCAGAGGTGCTCCCTTTACTCCCTAGCCGAACAATCGGGAACGTAGGGGTAAACACAGGAGCGAGGCAACCCAGCTTGCAAATCGCTTAAGTCAATATGGTGCATATTGTGGCGTAATACACGAACAAGGAACGAAGCCGTACAAGTATAATCATATGCAAGAGGAAAAAGCTTCATGAAGGAAGCCCCCAAGTAAATGGGGTATTTGAATTTGTGCGTCACAAACAAAGTTTGGACAAAGAAAAAGTTTTACAAGCAACTTTTTTCCAAAAAAGTATAATGCTTGGTCGAGCTGAACACAAGTTAAAAATTGAAACTTTGAGCATGAAAGCGACTTAGCTGGTTAATGTGTTCGGCATTGATGACGCGGTCCGAGCTTGATGCGGGACAAGGTTCCATCCCCTAAGCCGGTCCCGAGGTGGCGGAGCAAAGAGCTCGGCACTCCGAAGTGGTGACATAGCATGGTCAATGCAGGCCGGCAGAGTGATGCCGAAGTCCCCGGCATGGGGTAATGAAGTGTTGACGAAGCCCCCCGTCCAGGCGTGGTGACGCCAAAGGATATAGTCCGGCTGGATCATTTTCCTGTGGCACATAAAATAGTGTAAACCGGAGATAATAGTAATAAAAAAATCGTTGCATAATCAATAATTTATGCAAAGTGAGTAATAAAAGAAATATGGCCTGGCGCCGAAGTCAATGTCGATGCAGGGCATCGGCGTGATGCGGTAAAGGCGTGGCAAAGCCTGAATTCACAGGTCGGTCCGAGTTCCGGATGAGGCATTCGCCGAACTATGTACGGAGACTGACCGGACCACCATGAGACCGTCGTTAATGCGGCCACCATTTGATAGACTTGTGTACATATGATGGACAAATCAGAGTAATAATTCCTTGGGAAAAATTGAACCCAAACAAGCAAAAAATACCAGGATTAATAGCACCTGGTTTATTTGTTGTAGCAATCCGAAGGAAGGTGATTCCAAAATTGGGACTCGATCCGCACACCCGTTACCGGAGTAGGTTGATGAAGAGATGATGAAGCCCCCGGTCCAGCCGAGATGTCGAAGTAGGTCGGTGTGATGGACACCGGCTCGGAGGAGCAATAGTGCGGCCCTGCCAATGCAGGTCGTGACATGGTCAATGACGGCTTGATGAAGTGACCGTGCGGCGATGCCGATGTGCCCGCTCCGTGTAACCCGTGGGGCGGCGATGTTGGTGATGATTTATTCTTTGCGATGCCAAACTGTTGTTCAGCTTGCCGAGGTGATGATCCGAAGAAGTTGAGCTCGGCTCAACAAAGTGACGACGTGTCTAGCGCAGGTTGGCAGCCGTGGAGCAATATTGCCGGACTGGTTTGACACCAGTATGATGTTGAAGATCATGTTCAAAAGATCTTAGTGGGATGTGTTCGGGAACAAAACACAATACCCCATACAAAACTTCCTTCAAAAAGGATGTCCGAAATCCCGTATATAAAAAAGACGAACTCGGGTCGGATTCGTTTTCGCGCAGAAAACATATCCGAAAAGTGATGCACTAATCGGAAGGTTCCTGGAGTTTGAACGGTCGGATCGAGCTGAAATTTGGAGGTCTGTTAGATATAGGAATTCCACAGCCGATCAACGGTTGGATCTTCCAAAGGACATCTGAGCTAGAAGCTGGACACCATGCCCTAAACTCGTCCAGATTCCCGTCTAGATTTGACAGGGCTGCGGTATATCGTGGATTGCCAGAGATTCCTCCATCGGAACTCGATGAAATTTTCCAGGGTTGTTGTAGACCCAATTCCACACAATCCCACCAAAGCAATCGTTAAAACGACATTTGCGGAGGTGGTGGCGGCGGATACAAGTTCGCTATCCAGAAAAACAGCACGGTCGCCCGAGGGCAGTGTTGACGTTGAGCCCCCGGGATCCTTGGGTGATTCCTCCATGATCTTGATAGAGATCGGAGTTGACGTTGATGAAGGCCCTCATCCGAACATGACGATCGGAGATAGGACGCAGTCCTTGGTCGAACCGAGGTGACCAGTCGAGCTGGCGAAGATGCCGAAGTCGCAGTTGATCTGCAGGCGAGCCATCGACCTTTTGCCGAACACACAGTGGAACTCTCAATGAAAGCACTAATGTCGGTGTCAAAACCGGCGGATCTCGGGTAGGGGGTCCCGAACTGTGCGTCTAGGCCGGATGGTAATAGGAGACAAGGGACACGATGTTTTTACCCAGGTTTAGGCCCTCTCGATGGAGGTAAAACCCTACTCCTGCTTGATTAATATTGATGATATGGGTAGTACAAGAGTAGATCTACCACGAGATCAAGGAGGCTAAACCCTAGAAGCTAGCCTATGGTATGATTGTTGTATATGATTGTCTATCGACTAGCCTGGCCTCGGTTTATATAGTGCACTAGAGGCCTAGGATAACAAGAGTCCTAGTCGAATACGCTGGTGGGGAGGAGTCCTTGTCTTGATCGCCAAGTCTTGTGGAATCTTCCTTGTATGCGGCAACTGTCCGAACTGGCCCACGAGTATATGGCCATGGGGGTCCTCGGCCCAATCTAATAGATCAGGACATGACGTGGTGAGTACCCCCTAGTCCATGACACTGTCAACCTACTGTATTCCAACTTCTCTATGGTTTATCAACTATTTTACTAGCCATAGATTCATCAAAATAAGCAAACAACACACGAAAAACAGAATCTGTCAAAAACAGAACAGTCTGTAATAATCTGTAACTAACGCAAACTTATGGAACTCCAAAAATTCAGAAAAAATAGGACGACCTAGGTAATTTGTTTATTGATCAGCAGCAATTGGAATCACTATTTTATCACGTTCTGGTGATTTTTTTAAATTGTTTTCATGAACAGAAAGTTTCTGGAAATTACAGCAAGATCAAATAACTATCATCCTAGAAGATCCTATAGGTTTAACTTGGCACAAACACTAATTAAAAGATAAAAAACACATCTAACCAGAGGCTAGATCAAAGATTTATTCCTAAACAGAAGCAAAAGCGAAAAAACTAAAAATAAAATTGGGTTGCCTCCCAACAAGCGCTATCGTTTAACGCCCCTAGCTAGGAATAAAAGCAAAGATAGATCTAGGTATTGCCATAATAGTGGTATGGAAAATCATGAAAACTTCTCTCATATTCTCTACGTTCAGCAGCAAGTTTTCTTTGGGGCAAGCAAAAATAATCAAAAGGGCTAAATTTAATGGGACAAAAGTCCCCAAGATCAATCTCGGGAGGTATGGGTTCCTCCCTAGGCCCTTTGTATTGCACAACCAATTCATCATTAAGAGCATTCTTTTGGCAAAAAGCTACAAGCCTTCATTCAAGAGGAAAACCTAGTCCATTATTCTGAATAGCAAATTCATCATTAAGCTCGGAAATTTTATCTACCAGAACATCAGCAGGAACCTTTTTCCTAAGATTTTCATTATAAGCAATATGATCTAAAGATTGTAAACGCATCATGTCTTCTTGATTAAAAAGGATAGCTTCAATGGGAGGATGACTAGCATCTACCCTATAATGCGCAAAGATTTCTTTGGCCTCTTTTATTATAAATCTAAACTCATGAGCCAAAAAGATAGTGGCGACACGCTTAACAGAAGAATGCTCAATATTAGAAAATTCTAAGAAAATTCTTTGTATGCAAGGATGCATGTGCATAAATTGCCTTTCAAGTTCAACTATAAGCATGGCAATAGCATCCGCAAGACTACTAGTTTTATGAAGAATAGAACCGCCCATAGAAGGCAAAGCACCGGCACAAGTAAAGAAATCTTGAATAACTCCTTTTCCAATAATATTACCACTACCAACTCAGAATTTTTTTGTATGCAAGGTAGGGGGTTCTTCAGCAGGAGCATCAGAATTTTCCATGATATTATTATTGTCCATATCGGCAATAATTTCCCCAAATTCAGACATAAGGACAAGCAAACGAGAAAAAGACAAAAGGAAAAGAGAGGGCGAATAAAACGGCAAGGGTGAAGTGGGGGAGAGGAAAACGAGAGGCAAATGGCAAATAATGTAATGCGAGAGATAAGGGATTGTGATGGGTACTTGGTATGTTGACTTTTGCGTAGACTCCCCGGCAACGGCGCCAGAAATTCTTCTTGCTACCTCTTAAGCACTGCCTTGGATTTCCCCGAAGAGGAAAGGATGATGCAGCAAAGTAGCGTAAGTATTTCCCTCAGTTTTTGAGAACCAAGGTATCAATCCAGTAGGAGGCTACGCGCGAGTCCCTCGTACCTACACAAAGCAAATAACTCCTCGCAACCAACGCGAATAGGGGTTGTCAATCCCTTCACGGTCACTTACGAGAGTGAGATCTGATAGAGATGATAGATAATATTTTTGGTATTTTTGGTATAAACATGCAAAGTAAAATAAAAGGAAAAGTAAAAAAGCAAAGCAATAATAAAGTGATGGAAGATTAATATGATGAAGATAGACCCGGGGGCCATAGATTTCACTAGTGGCTTCTCTCAAGAGCATAAGTATTCTACGGTGGGTGAACAAATTACTGTTGAGCAATTGACAGAATTGAGCATAGTTATGAGAATATCTAGGTATGATCAAGTATATAGGCATCACGTCCGAGACAAGTAGACCGACTCCTTCCTGCATCTACTACTATTACTCCACTCATCGACCGCTATCCAGCATGCATCTAGAGTATTAAGTTCAAGAAAACAGGGTAACACCTTAAGCAAAATGACATGATGTAGAGGGATAAATTCATGCAATATGATAAAAACCCCATCTTGTTATCCTCGATGGCAACAATACAATACGTGCCTTGCTGCCCCTATTGTCACTGGGAAAGGACACCGCAAGATTGAACCCAAAGCTAAGCACTTCTCCCATTGCAGGAAAAACCAATCTAGTAGGCCAAACCAAACTGATAATTCGAAGAGACTTGCAAAGATAACCAATCATACATAAAAGAATTCAGAGAAGATTCAAATATTTTTCATAGATAATCTTGATCATAAACCCACAATTCCTCGTTCTCAACAAACACACCGCAAAAAGAAGATTACATCGAATAGAGCTCCACGAGAGAGGGGGAGAACATTGTATTGAGATCCAAAAAGAGAGAAGAAGCCATCTAGCTACTAACTATGGACCCGAAGGTCTGAGGTAAACTACTCACACTTCATCAGAGGGGCTATGATGATGTAGAAGCCCTCCGTGGTGGATGCCCTCTTCGGCGGAGCTCCGGAATAGGCCCCAAGATGGGATCTCGTGGGTACAGAAGGTTGTGGCGGTGGAATTAGGTTTTTGGCTCCGTATCTGATCGTTTGGGGGTACGTAGGTATATATAGGAGGAAGGAGTACGTCGGTGGAGCTTCGTGGGGCCCACGAGGGTGGGGGCGCGCCCTAGGGGGGTGGGCACGCCCCACTACCTCGTGCCCACCTCGTGGCTTTCTTGACGTAGGGTCCAAGTCTCCTGGATCATATTTGGTGAGAAAATCACGTTCCCGAAGGTTTCATTCCATTTGGACTCCATTTGATATTCCGTTTCTTCGAAACACTGAAATAGGCAAAAAAAACAGCAATTCTGGGCTAGGCCTCCGGTTAAGAGGTTAGTCCCAAAAATAATATAAAAGTGGAAAATAAAGCCCAATATGGTCCAAAACAGTAGATAATATAGCATGGAGCAGTCAAAAATTATAGATACGTTGGAGACGTATTACACCCCTCCTTGCCAGAGCAACCAGGCAAGCCCCCCCTTTGATCATCCCGATATTGCCCGTTCCATTCTCTCATGCTTGCATTAGATTTTGCTACTGTTATTGTTTGCTCCTATTCTGATGCATAGCCTGCTTTTGTAACCTGCTCATTGTTACCTACCTGCTTATCCTAAACTGCTTTGTCTAGGTTGGTTAGTGATCCATCAGTGATCCCCACCTTGTCCTTGTTGCCCCTGCTTCATCATTGAAGACCCGATCAACGGGATCGAAGACCAGGCCCCGGCACCGCACATCACTTTCCCCTTAGTTGCTCGACACTACTGGGTTACTATCGAGTGCCGAGGGTGAGACCACTACAGCACTTCTGATGTTAACCCTGTAGTGTAGCTATTCGGTCATGGTCATCGAGGGTGATTCCGCCTTAACCACTTCCGATAAGACTCTGTCATGCAACCCCTCAAGTGTGAACCTCGGGGGTGGTTACTCTTACGTTCACCTTGATGATTACATCGAGTGGAATTCACCGAGGGTGATTCCTCGGGTTTTCCCCTTGATGTTTGGACACATGGATACTTGGACTTTACCACTGTTACTTGCAAAGACAGGTCGGCCCTGAGGGTTACCCGCGCGAGCTTAATTGCGAGTGATGTGGAGTCGGGTTGACCTGGAGGGTGCCCGCGAGATAATTACGAGGCGTGGCCGGGCATTCTTAGCCCTTATTATCGCAAGTCCTCGAGACGGGGCGACGGGGTCACATCTTTCGTGAGTCTCTGCTTGTTACTGCGCGTCCCTAATCCACTACGATTTGGATATTTGATCCGAGGGGCCTTTGGCCTGATAGCACTAACCATCACGTGGGCATAGTATGGGCGTTCTGCGTCGTATGCATCAGCTGAAGCTTAATAGACGTCATGCGACTGAGCTGCGCGCGCTGGGTTGGACTGCGTAAGCACCTGGCGTTTTGAAGGAGGTAGCTAGGTCTGCTCATCGGCCGCCCATGCAACGTGCAAGAGTTCCCGGGGCGATGGAGGTTTAGTCCGGCATGCTTGACCTCTCTATTAAGCCAAGGTCGGGTTGCGGCGTATTGTTTGGCCAAGGCCGGGCATGACCCAGGAAAGTGTGTCCGGCCGGAGTTAATCGAGCGTGGTGGGTAAGTTGGTGCACCCCTGCAGGGAAGAAAACATCTATCGATAGCCTGTCCTACGGTAACGGACACTTGGAGTTGTATCCCGATCGATACAACTAGAACTGGATACTTGAGATGAGACATGGACATGAGGTGATAACTGGATAGTATGGCTCTGGGATTCCTTTCTCACAGGGAGTCAAGAAAGGATCTCTGGCCGAGGTTGATAACACTTCTACTACTTTACTTTATGCTACTCTACTCCCTCCGGTTGCTGCAAGATGGTGGTTTCCAGAAGATGCTAGTCTTTGATAGGCTAGGCTTTCCCCTTCTCTTCTGGCATTCTGCAGTCCAGTCCATAGATACAACCCTTTTCATTGATACCGATGCATATGTAGTGTAGATCCTTGCTTGCCAGTACTTTGGATGAGTACTCACGGTTGCTTTTCTCCCCCTTTTCTCCCTTACTTCTTCTTTCCGGTTGATGCAACTAGATGTCAGAGCCCAGGAGCCAGATGCCACCGTCGATGCCTACTACTACATGGAGACCGCCGACGACCAGGAGTAGTTAGGAGGCTCCCAGGCAGGAGGCCTTGCCTTTTCGATCGTTGCTACTTTTGTGCTAGCCTTCTTAAGGCAAATTTGTCTAACTTATGTCTGTACTCAGATATTGTTGCTTCCGCTGACTCTTGTGTATTCGAGCTTATGTATTCGAGCCCTCGAGGCCCCTGGCTTGTAATATAAAGCTTGTATTATTTTAATTTGTGCCTAGAGTTGTGTTGTGATATCTTCCCGTGAGTCCTTGATCTTGATCGTACACATTTGCGTGTATGATTAGTGTAAGATTGAATCGGGGCATCACAAGTTGGTATCAGAGCCGACTTCCTGTAGGTAGCCCCCTTTCCAACTCCTTGGCCGAAGTCGAGTCTAGTCACTACAAAAACTTTTACTAACATTGGCTATGTGTCTTACGGGCCCACGTCGCCATTGGGTGGTATTAGGATCTTTTATTCCTCGTCTATACTTTGGGATTCTGATCTCTCTTCTATTCGGGTTAAAGATTTTACTGACTCTAACTTTAGGTTCTCGTAACCACTTCCTACCAGAGAGCCCCTTCATTCTAGATGATCGCCTGCTTCATCAGAAGATTCTGATGATACTCTTTGATGTTTTCCCGAGACCCTTGTGCCCACCGCCTTTGCAATTCCCTACCACCGATATATCCTTATGGATAAGTACATACAGTTGCCGTTCATACCTTTGTCCCTAGTTGCTCTTGTTTCTAAAAGATGCCCCAAAATACTCTCTGTTGTCCCGAGAACCCCTTCTGCAATTGCCTTGAAGTTCTTTGCCACATGAATACCCCTACGAATATTTCCTCTCAATTATCGAAGATTCTTCACCCCCAGTTGTTTGAGTGTTTCACAAAAATCTTCGAAATCCTACTCGATCTTTCGAAAATCCTTAGCAGCTTATTGCTCTTGAAATTATTGCTTGCTTGCTTTATGGTTAAATCCCATAAGTATAGTAATCTTATTGCATCCTTTGTCATTATTATTTGAGTCTATTGATTCAATATGTTGCGGATGCTCGCAATCCTCAGTCGGATCATAGAATTCATCCTTCCGGCTTGGACGTCATTTGACCAAGAGTTGTTTCTCGACCAATCAAATTGTCATCAATTGTATCCCTAGGGCTATTCAACTTACTTATCTTTTGATCAGAGCGTCTGCTTCTGATCTTCTATTTTTGAAATCATGATTTCTTTGCATTTGAAGCATCGAATTATTCAGATGTTTCCATAATCCGAAGCCTTTGCATTCTTTCTTCTTCTGGTGGAGTACCGATACTCACATCAGATCCAATGTGGACCGCCAGATCCTTTGTTGGATTTTATCTGACAACGTCCTTCATATTCAATAACCTCTTGGAGCCTTTTCTCAGATACATAAAGCCTTCGGTAAATTGTATCCTCTGCGTTCTCAACCATGCTCTGCCTTCGAGCTTGTGTTATTTTACTAGTGGAGTTTGTGGTATATGTTCCCAAGATGCCCCTATGGGTTGAACCTATGCCTTCCTTAATCCATGTGAACCCGAGTGTTTTCACGAGTCATACTCTTCTGGTGTTTTGCCAGATAACATTTCAACACTACAACTTCATTGAACGCGAGAAGTGAATGAAAGGTTATGCATTGGAGAAGTGGGAAGTCGACCTTGAACTTTGTGTTCATGCCCATGGACCTAATGTGGATCTTATCATGGAAGCTTCTTGTGATATAATAATCCCCTTATTATAAATTCATACGGTATCTATGTTTGGTCCTTTGCAACTGTGGTTCTGACCATGATTGTTCCCCCTTTAATTCCATTTCTCGGACAAGTTAAAGCACTTGTCTTCTGCAGATCAATGCATGTCCGCAACCTCTATTTTGATCTTCCTTCGAGTATTACCCTATGGTACCTCGATAATATCAAAGAACTGTGTTGCTTCCTATGAGTGTACATCTAGTATTGCTTCTCACCGATTTCAGATTTCCCCCTGGATCTGACTTATTAATCACTCAAGGACACCGATAAGTGAATCGGTTGAATCAATTCCGCACACCAATTCTATAACTCTAAGTAATTTTCATTACTTGCGAGTTTAATAATCCTTCAAGTCATTCCTAGCCTGGCCGGCTATGTCATTATCGTGCTAAATTTTAACTGTGCTACCTGGTCCTTCCCGGAACAGAATTTTTGACGATGAGCTAATCTTATGTCGATCTTCCTGGTCATACCATTTCGCCTTGAACAGCAAGCTTGCTTTTGAGTTTGTGTTGTACCTGTGGTTCCAATAACTTTTCGCTTCATCATTCCTTTGACTTGATGTCATCGCCGATCGATTACATCTTCCTGAAATCTCTCGACAATTGTGTCGTGCTCGTTAACATTCTGAGCTCTTCCAGCATATCAATCGAATTCGTGATGAGAAATACCATCCTTGGCCTTTGATGATTTGAGTTATCATCGACAACTCCCTTGTCTTCTTTCTAACACATGTTTGATCATGTATTGGTTATACCTTGGACTCCTTGCTGTTCCTACAATTGTTCCTTCAGTATTTCTTGTGATCTTGAACTCCAACCCCTATGTGTAACACCATGTTAATGCTACCTTGAAGCATGAATGAGGTATTCTGCATATAAACAAGAACATTGGAAGCACATTGTTGAATGTTTCTTGATCTATTATCCAAACACCGTTGTATGGGTAATATCATGAAACTTCTCTCCCCTTACCTAAAGAGTTTTCTACATTATATCCTGTCATGGATATCATGGTCTGCTTGTCCTTGGGAAGGATATACCCTTGAAATATGTGTTTAAACACATTTTTCCTTTCCATTGTTCTATTTATTCTGGTAATCTCTTTTTCCTTCCCTAGTTTTGTTTAACCTTCTTGCGATCTATATGATCTAAGCAGTAATTTTTTTCTGCTTATGTAAATACCTTGGTGTAGAACCGTGTCAGCAAGACCCTATTACTATAGTTGATGACATTTCGGTACCCATCGATGGACGAAAACTTTGCCTATTGGTCCGCCTCGTTCAACGAGCAGGAAAATAGTTCTCTCCGTCCCTCTCCCTTGGTACCAACGATGTTGACAACATAACTGATAGTCTATCATCTGACATGCCTTTCTATCTGTTGGAAATATGCCCTAGAGGCAATAATAAAATGGTTATTATTATATTTCCTTGTTCATGATAATTGTCTATTGTTCATGCTATAATTGTGTTATCCGGAAATTGTAATACATGTGTGAATACATAGACCACAACATGTCCCTAGTGAGCCTCTAGTTGACTAGCTCGTTGATCAACAGATAGTCATGGTTTCCTGACTATGGACATTAGTTGTCATTGATAATGAGATCACATCATTAGGAGAATGATGTGATGGACAAGACCCAATCCTAAGCATAGCACAAGATCATGTAGTTCGTTTGCTAGAGATTTTCCAATGTCAAGTATCATTTCCTTAGACCATGAGATTGTGCAACTCCCGGATACCGTAAGAGTGCTTTGGGTGTGCCAAACGTCACAACGTAACTGGGTGGCTATAAAGGTGCACTACGGGTATCTCTGAAAGTGTCTGTTGGGTTGGCACGAATCGAGACTAGGATTTGTCACTCCGTATGACGGAGAGGTATCTCTGGGCCCACTCGGTAATGCATCATCATAATGAGCTCAATGTGACCAAGTGTTTGGTCACGGGATCATGCATTAAGGTATGAGTAAAGTGACTTGCCGGTAACGAGATTGAACGAGGTATTGGGATACCGACGATCGAATCTCGGGCAAGTAACGTACCGATTGACAAAGGGAATTGCATACGGGATTGATTGAATCCTCGACATCGTGGTTCATCTGATGACATCATCGAGGAGCATGTGGGAGCCAACATGGGTATCCAGATCCCGCTGTTGGTTATTGACCGGAGAGTCGTCCCGGTCATGTCTGCGTGTCTCCCGAACCCGTAGGGTCTACACACTTATGGTTTGATGACGCTAGGGTTGTAGAGATATTAGTATGCGGTAACCCGAAAGTTGTTCGGAGTCCCGGATGAGATCCCGGACGTCACGAGGAGTTCCGGAATGATCCGGAGGTAAAGATTTATATATAGGAAGTCAAGTTTCGTCCATCAGGAAAGTTTCGGGGGTCACCGGTATTGTACCGGGACCACCGAAAGGGTCCCGGGGGTCCACCGGGTGGGGCCACCTATCCCGGAGGGCCCCATGGGCTGAAGTGGGAGGGGAACCAGCCCATGGTGGGCTGGTGCGCCCCCCCTTGGGCCTCCCTATATGCCTAGGGTTGGAAACCCTAGGGGTGGGGGGCGCCCTACTTGGCTTGGGGGGGAGGGAGGGCAGCCGCACCCTTGCTCTTGGTGCCTCCCTCTCCCTCCGTAACACCTCTCCTCCCCGCTTGCGCTTGGCGAAGCCCTGCCGGGATCCCGCTACTTCTACCACCACGCCATCGTGCTGCTGGACCTCCGTCAACCTCTCCCTCCCCCTTGCTGGATCAAGAAGGAGGAGACGTCTTCCCCGACCGTACGTGTGTTGAACGCGGAGGTGCCGTCCGTTCGGCACATGGTCATCGGTGATTTGGATCACGGCGAGTATGACTCCATCAACCCCGTTCTCTTGAACGCTTCCGCTCGTGATCTACAAGGGTATGTAGATGCACTACTCTCTCTCGTTTCTAGATGACTCCAGAGATTGATCTTGGTGAAGCGTAGAAATTTTTTATTTTCTGCAACGTTCCCCAACAGTGGCATCATGAGCTAGGTCTATGCGTAGTTTCTATGCACGAGTAGAACACAAAGCAGTTGTGGGCGTCGATATTGTCAATTTACTTGCCGTTACTAGTCTTATCTTGATTCGGCGGCATCGTGGGACAGGTTCCACCGACTGACATGCACTAGTTGCATAAGGTGGCTGGCTCCACCGACTGACATGCACTAGTTGCATAAGGTGGCTGGCAGGTGTCTGTCTCTCCCACTTTAGTCCGATCGGATTCGATGAAAAGGGTCCTTATGAAGGGTAAATAGAAATTGGCATATCACGTTCTGGTTTTGGCGTAGGTAAGAAACGTTCTTGTTAAGAAACCTATAGCATCCACGTAAAAATTTGCAACAACAATTAGAGGACGTCTAACTTGTTTTTGCAGCATGTGCCGTGAGATGTGATATGGCCAAAAGGATGTGATGAATGATATATGTGATGTATGAGATTGATCATGTTCTTGTAATAGGAATCACGACTTGCATGTCGTTGAGTATGACAACTGGCATAGGAGTTGTCTTAATTTATTTATGACCTGCGTGTCAACATAAATGTCATGTAATTACTTTACTTTATTGCTAAACCGTTAGCCATAGTAGTAGAAGTAATAGATGACGAGACAACTTCATGAAGACACGATGATGGAGATCATGATGATGGAGATCATGGTGTCATGCCGGTGACGACGATGATCATGGCACCCCGAAGATGGAGATTAAAAGGAGCAAAATGATATTGGCCATATCATGTCACTATTTGATTGCATGTGATGTTTATCATGTTTTACATCTTATTTGCTTAGAACGACGGTAGCTTAAATAAGATGATCCCTCGCAATAATTTCAACAAAGTGTTCCCCCTAACTGTGCACCATTGCGAAGGTTCGTTGTTTCGAAGCACCACGTAATGATCGGGTGTGATAGATTCTAATGTTCGAATACAATGGGTGTAAGCCAGATTTACACACGCAATACACTTAGGCTGACTTGACGAGCCTAACATGTACAGACATGGCCTCGGAACACGGAAGACCGAAAGGTCGAGCATGAGTCATATAGAAAATACGATCAACATGAAGATGTTCACCGATGTTGACTAGTCCGTCTCACGTGATGATCGGACACGGCCTAGTTGACTCGGATCATGTTTCACTTAGATGACTAGAGGGATGTCTAGCTGAGTGGGAGTTCATTGAATAATTTGATTAGATGAACTTAATTATCATGAACTTAGTCTAAAATCTTTACAATATGTCTTGTAGATCAAATGGCCCATGCTAATGTTGCCCTCAACTTACGCGTTCCTAGAGAAAACCAAGCTGAAAGATGATGGCAGCAACTATACGGACTGGGTCCGGAACCTGAGGATCATCCTCATAGCTCAAGAAAGATTATGTCCTAGAAGCCCGCTAGGTGACGCACCCATACCAGAAACCAAGACGTTATGAACGCTTGGCAGTCACGTGCTGATGATTACTCCCTCGTTCAGTGCGGCATGCTTTACAGCTTAGAACTGGGGCTCCAAAAGCGTTTTGAGCAACACGGAGCATATGAGATGTTCGAGGAGCTGAAAATGGTTTTCCAAGCTCATGCCCGGGTCGAGAGATATGAAGTCTCCGACAAGTTCTTCAGTTGTAAGATGGAGGAAAATAGTCTCTGTCAGTGAACACATACTCAAAATGTCTGGGTTGCACAACCGCTTGACTCAGCTGGGAGTTAATCTCCGATGACGCGGTCATTGACAGAATCCTTCAGTCGCTTCCACCGAGCTACAAGAGCTTTGTGATGAACTTCAATATGCAGGGGATGGAAAAGACCATTCCTGAGGTATATTCAATGCTGAAATCGGCAGAAGTGGAGATCAAAAAGGAACATCAAGTGTTGATGGTGAATAAAACCACTAAGTTCAAGAAAGGCAAGGGTAAGAAGAACTTCAAGAAGGACGACAAGGAGTTGCCGCACGCCGGTAAGCCAGTTGCCGGGAAGGAAGGTCCAAAGAATGGACCCAAGCATGAGACTGAGTGCTTTTATTGCAAGGGAAGTGGTCACTGGAAGCGGAACTGCCCCAAATTATCGGACAAGAAGGCCGGCAACACCAAAGGTATATGTGATATACATTATTGATGTGTACCTTACCAGCACTCGTAGTAGCTCCTGGGTATTTGATACCGGTGCGGTTGCTCATATTTGTAACTCAAAGCAGGAGCTGCGGAATAAGCGGAGACTGGCGAAGGACGAGGTGACGATGCGCGTCGGGAATGGTTCCAAGGTCGATGTGATCGCCGTCGGCACGCTACCTCTACATTTACCTACGGGATTAGTTTTAAACCTCAATAATTGTTATTTAGTGCCAGCTTTGAGCATGAACATTGTATCAGGATCTCGTTTAATTGAGATGGCTACTCATTTAAATCCGAGAATAATGGTTGTTCTATTTATATGAGAGATATGTTTTATGGTCATGCCCCGCTGGTGAATGGTTTATTCTTAATGAATCTCGAGCGTAATGTTACACATATTCATAGTGTGAATACCAAAAGATGTAAGGTTGATAATGATAGTCCCACATACTTGTGGCATTGCCGCCTTGGTCACATAGGGTCAAACGCATGAAGAACTCCATGCAGATGGACTTTTGGAGTCTCTTGATTATGAATCATTTGACACGTGCGAACCATGCCTCATGGGTAAAATGACCAAGACTCCGTTCTCCGGAACAATGGAGCGAGCAACCAACTTATTGGAAATCATACATACTGATGTGTGCGGTCCAATGAGTGTTGAGGCTCGTGGTGGCTATCGTTATGTTCTCACTCTCACTGATGACTTGAGTAGATATGGGTATCTCTACTTAATGAAACACAAGTCTGAGACCTTTCGCCCCCTACATTATGACAAGTATTTAGACCAGAGCTGCAAAAGCCACACAATTAGCCCAAATTATGAGCAATGTTCTATATATTATACGTAGTACTAGCGAGATGCCCATGCGTTCCACAGAACATCAACATGATCAAGGGGAGGCCTAATTTGCAAATATGGAGAGGGATGTGGGTATCTTTTTTCAAAATTGCCATAGTTTCCTTCCTATCCGTCAGATATAAATCGGACGGCCTATATTGTAGGATGGCAGGCACACCATCATCAACAACTCCGTTTTTTTATAAGAGTAGAGATAAAATATATTATATGTAGTATAACATGTTCATAACCACACCATGTGTATCACCGTTATATATATTCACACATGCGTCGGTTTAAAACACTATAATAAATTCTTCAAATATCCGAATTCGCTTTTTATAATGAAGTATGATATCTATTCATCTTTTTATAATGAAGTACTCCATCTGTCGAGAATATCGACGATGTTTCCAATAACCAGGCAATCAGGCCATAAGGCTGTAACAGACAAAGCGCGCTCAGGGAACTTATGCTATATTACTGCGAAAGTAAGAAGCATCTTCGAAGAAAATAGTACCCCCACCGATACCTTTCTTCGGTGCTCATTGTTATTATGAGACTTGTGCAATAGATTTTTTATACTCATGAGTTCCGTTGTGTGCCGACCATCATTGAATAACTATAAGAGCGCTAGCTTTCGGCTTCACCCAGTCTGAGGTCCGGCTCGGGTGACCCGATCGTGACAATCGCAGAGGTGCTCCCTTTACTCCCTAGCCGAACAATCGGGAACGTAGGCGTAAACACAGGAGCGAGGCAACCCAGCTTGCAAATCGCTTAAGTCAATATGGTGCATATTGTTGGCGTAATACACGAACAAGGAACGAAGCCGTACAAGTATAATCATATGCAAGAGGAAAAAGCTTCATGAAGGAAGCCCCCAAGTAAATGGGGTATTTGAATTTGTGCGTCACAAACAAAGTTTGGACAAAGAAAAAGTTTTACAAGCAACTTTTTTCCAAAAAAGTATAATGCTTGGTCGAGCTGAACACAAGTTAAAAATTGAAACTTTTGAGCATGAAAGCGACTTAGCTGGTTAATGTGTTCGGCATTGATGACGCGGTCCGAGCTTGATGCGGGACAAGGTTCCATCCCCTAAGCCGGTCCCGAGGTGGCGGAGCAAAGAGCTCGGCACTCCGAAGTGGTGACATAGCATGGTCAATGCAGGCCGGCAGAGTGATGCCGAAGTCCCCGGCATGGGGTAATGAAGTGTTGACGAAGCCCCCCGTCCAGCCGTGGTGACGCCAAAGGATATAGTCCGGCTGGATCATTTTCCTGTGGCACATAAAATAGTGTAAACCGGAGATAATAGTAATAAAAAAATCGTTGCATAATCAATAATTTATGCAAAGTGAGTAATAAAAGAAATATGGCCTGGCGCCGAAGTCAATGTCGATGCAGGGCATCGGCGTGATGCGGTAAAGGCGTGGCAAAGCCTGAATTCACAGGTCGGTCCGAGTTCCGGATGAGGCATTCGCCGAACTATGTACGGAGACTGACCGGACCACCATGAGACCGTCGTTAATGCAGCCACCATTTGATAGACTTGTGTACATATGATGGACAAATCAGAGTAATAATTCCTTGGGAAAAATTGAACCCAAACAAGCAAAAAATACCAGGATTAATAGCACCTGGTTTATTTGTTGTAGCAATCCGAAGGAAGGTGATTCCAAAATTGGGACTCGATCCGCACACCCGTTACCGGAGTAGGTTGATGAAGAGATGATGAAGCCCCCGGTCCAGCCGAGATGTCGAAGTAGGTCGGTGTGATGGACACCGGCTCGGAGGAGCAATAGTGCGGCCCTGCCAATGCAGGTCGTGACATGGTCAATGACGGCTTGATGAAGTGACCGTGCGGCGATGCCGATGTGCCCGCTCCGTGTAACCCGTGGGGCGGCGATGTTGGTGATGATTTATTCTTTGCGATGCCAAACTGTTGTTCAGCTTGCCGAGGTGATGATCCGAAGAAGTTGAGCTCGGCTCAACAAAGTGACGACGTGTCTAGCGCAGGTTGGCAGCCGTGGAGCAATATTGCCGGACTGGTTTGACACCAGTATGATGTTGAAGATCATGTTCAAAAGATCTTAGTGGGATGTGTTCGGGAACAAAACACAATACCCCATACAAAACTTCCTTCAAAAAGGATGTCCGAAATCCCGTATATAAAAAAGACGAACTCGGGTCGGATTCGTTTTCGCGCAGAAAACATATCCGAAAAGTGATGCACTAATCGGAAGGTTCCTGGAGTTTGAACGGTCGGATCGAGCTGAAATTTGGAGGTCTGTTAGATATAGGAATTCCACAGCCGATCAACGGTTGGATCTTCCAAAGGACATCTGAGCTAGAAGCTGGACACCATGCCCTAAACTCGTCCAGATTCCCGTCTAGATTTGACAGGGCTGCGGTATATCGTGGATTGCCAGAGATTCCTCCATCGGAACTCGATGAAATTTTCCAGGGTTGTTGTAGACCCAATTCCACACAATCCCACCAAAGCAATCGTTAAAACGACATTTGCGGAGGTGGTGGCGGCGGATACAAGTTCGCTATCCAGAAAAACAGCACGGTCGCCCGAGGGCAGTGTTGACGTTGAGCCCCCGGGATCCTTGGGTGATTCCTCCATGATCTTGATAGAGATCGGAGTTGACGTTGATGAAGGCCCTCATCCGAACATGACGATCGGAGATAGGACGCAGTCCTTGGTCGAACCGAGGTGACCAGTCGAGCTGGCGAAGATGCCGAAGTCGCAGTTGATCTGCAGGCGAGCCATCGACCTTTTGCCGAACACACAGTGGAACTCTCAATGAAAGCACTAATGTCGGTGTCAAAACCGGCGGATCTCGGGTAGGGGGTCCCGAACTGTGCGTCTAGGCCGGATGGTAATAGGAGACAAGGGACACGATGTTTTTACCCAGGTTTAGGCCCTCTCGATGGAGGTAAAACCCTACTCCTGCTTGATTAATATTGATGATATGGGTAGTACAAGAGTAGATCTACCACGAGATCAAGGAGGCTAAACCCTAGAAGCTAGCCTATGGTATGATTGTTGTATATGATTGTCTATCGACTAGCCTGGCCTCGGTTTATATAGTGCACCAGAGGCCTAGGATAACAAGAGTCCTAGTCGAATACGCCGGTGGGGAGGAGTCCTTGTCTTGATCGCCAAGTCTTGTGGAATCTTCCTTGTATGCGGCAACTGTCCGAACTGGCCCACGAGTATACGGCCATGGGGGTCCTCGGCCCAATCTAATAGATCGGGAGATGACGTGGTGAGTACCCCCTAGTCCAGGACACTGTCACCTACTGTATTCCGACTTCTCTATGGATTATAAACTATTTTACTAGCCATAGATTCATCAAAATAAGCAAACAACACACAAAAAACAGAATCTGTCAAAAACAGAACAGTCTGTAGTAATCTGTAACTACCGCAAACTTATGGAACACAAAAAAATCTACCAAAATAGGACGACCTAGACAATTTGTTTATTGATCAGCAGCAATTGGAATCAGTATTTTATCATGTTCCGGTGATTTTTAACAATTCGGGCACTGAGCGCAAAGTTTCTGGAAATTACAGCAAGATCAAATAACTATCATCCAAGAAGATCCTATAGGTCTAACTTGGCACAAAAGTAATTAAAACACAAAACCACATACAAACAGAAGGTAGATGGATTATTTATTCCTAAACAGAAGCAAAAACTAAAAAACTAAAATAAAATTGGGTTGCCTCCCAACAAGCGCTATCGTTTAACGCCCCTAGCTACGCATAAAAGCGAGGATAGATCTAGGTATTGCCATAATAGTGGTATGACAAATCATGAAAACTTCTCTCATATTCTCTACGTTCAGTAGCAAGTTTTCTTTGAGGCAAGCAAAAGAAATCAAAAGGGCTAAATTTAATGGGACAAAAGTCCCCAAGATCAATCTCGGGAGGTACGGGTGCCTCCCTAGGCCCCTTGTATTGCACAACCAATTCATCATTAAGAGCATTCTTTTGGCAAAAAGCTACAAGCCTTCGTTCAAGAGGAAAACCTAGACCATTATTCTGAATAGACAAATCATCATTAAGCTCAGAAATTTTATCAACTAGAACATCGGCAGGAACCTTTTTCCTAAGATTTTCATTGTAAGCAATATGATCTAAAGATTGTAAACGCATCATGTCTTCTTGATTAAAGAGGATAGCTTCAATGGGAGGATGAATAGCATCCACCCTATGATGCGCAAAGATTTCTTTGGCCTCTTTTATTATAAATCTAAACTCATGAGCCAAAAAGATAGTAGCGGCACGCTTAACAGAAGAATGCTCAATATTAGAGAATTCTAAGAAGATTCGTTGTATGCAAGGATGCATGTGCATAAATTGTCATTCAAGTTCAACTATAAGCATGGCAATAGCGTCCGCAAGAGTACTAGTTCTATGAAGAATAGAACTGCCCGTAGAGGGCAAAGCACCGGCACAAGTAAAGAAATCTTGGATAACTCCTTTTCCAATAATATTACCACTACCAACACGAAATTTTTTTGTATGCAAGGTAGGGGGTTCTTCAGTGGGAGCATCAGAATTCTCCATGATATTATTATTGTCCATATCGGCAATAATTTCCCCGAATTCAGACATAACGACAAGCAAGTGAGAAAAAGGCAAACGGAAAAAGAGAAGGAGATTGGGAGAGAGACGGCGAATAAAACGGCAAGGGTGAAGTGGGGGAAAGGAAAACGAGAGGCAAATGGCAACTAATGTAATGCGAGAGATAGGGATTGTGATGGGTACTTGGTATGTTGACTTTTGTGCAGACTCCCCGGCAACGGCGCCAGAAATTCTTCTTGCTACCTCTTGAGCTTGCATTGGATTTCCCCGAAGAGGAGAGGATAGATGCAGCAAAGTAGCGTAAGTATTTCCCTCAGTTTTTGAGAACCAAGGTATCAATCCAGTAGGAGGATACACGCAAGTCCCTTGTACCTACACAAAAACAATAGCTCCTCGCAACCAACGCGAATAGGGGTTGTCAATCCCTTTAGGGTCACTTACAAGAGTGAGATCTGATAGAGATGATAAATAATATTTTTGGTATTTTTGATATAGAGATGCAAAGTGAAAAGTAAAAGGCAAAGTAAAAAAGCAAAGCAATAATAAAGTGATGGAGATTGATATGATGAGAATAGACCCGGGGGCCATAGATTTCACTAGTGGCTTCTCTCAAGAGCATAAGTATTCTATGGTGGGTGAACAAATTACTGTTGAGCAATTGACAGAATTGAGCATAGTTATGAGAATATCAAGGTATGATCATGTATATATGCATCACGTCCGAGACAAGTACACCGACTCCTGCCTGCATCTACTACTATTACTCCACTCATCGACCGCTATCCAGCATGCATCTAGAGTATTAAGTTAAAAATAGAGTAACGCCTTAAGCAAGATGACATGATGTAGAGAGATAAATTCATGCAATATGAAATAAACCCCATCTTGGTATCCTCGATGGCAACGATACAATACGTGCCTTGCTGCCCCTTCTGTCACTGGGAAAGGACACCGCAAGATCGAACCCAAAGTTAAGCACTTCTCCTATGGCAAGAAAAACCAATCTAGTAGGCCAAACAAAACTAATAATTCGAAGAGACTTGCAAAGATAACCAATCATACATAAAAGAATTCAGAGAAGATTCAAATATTATTCATAGATAGACTTGATCATAAACCCACAATTCATCGGTCTCAACAAACACACCGCAAAAAGAAGATTACATCGAATAGATCTCCAAGAGAGGGGGAGAACTTTGTATTGAGATCCAAAAAGAGAGAAGAAGCCATCTAGCTACTAACTATGGACCCGAAGGTCTGAGGTAAACTACTCACACTTCATCGGAGGGGCTATGATGATGTAGAAGCCCTCCGTGATGACGGCCCTCTCCGGCGGAGCTCCGAAACAGGCCCCAAGATGGGATCTCATGGATACAGAAAGTTGCGGCGGTGGAATTAGGTTTTTGGCTCCGTATCTGATCGTTTGGGGGTACGTAGGTATATATAGGAGGAAGGAGTACGTCGGTGGAGCTTGGGGCCCACGAGGCAGGGGCGCGCACCCTCGTGACCGCCTCTTGGCTTTCTTGAGTAGGGTCCAAGTCTCCTGGATCAGTTCGTGAGAAAATCACGTTCCCGAAGGTTTCATTCCGTTTGGACTCCGTTTGATATTCCGTTTTCGAAACACTGAAATAGGCAAAAAAAACAGCAATTCTGGGCTGGGCCTCCGGTTAATAGGTTAGTCCCAAAAATAATATAAAAGTGGAAATAAAGCCCAATATAGTCCAAAACAGTAGATAATATAGCATGGAGCAATCAAAAATTATAGATACGTTGGAGACGTATCACGCCAGCCACCACCGGCTGAACCGCCGGCACCAACGCCGCCTCGCCGCCCCGAAACAAATCCCCACCGTCGGTCCGCCGCCGCCCCGGCCAGCCCTATAGGCCCCCCGTCCCCCACCCTGAACCCTAAGATAGATAGTGGGGTACCTCTCCGGTGAGCCCCCATCCCCGCAGCGGTTGGTTCTTCCTTAACTCCGGCGAGCCCCCCCACCCCCTGAAAATCGACTAACCCAAAAGTCGATTCAGTCGACTGAACTGTAGCTAAATCGGAGCAGAGCAGTAGCACGAGCGAGGGGGAGAGCAGCAGCAGCGCGAGCGAGCGAGAGCCGGAGCAGCAATAGCTGGGCGAGCCAGCGATCGAGCGAGAGACGGAGCAGCAGCAGCTGGGCGAGCGAGCGATCGAGCGAGTGCCGGAGCAGGAGCAGGAGCGCGAGCGAGCAAGCGAGAGCCGGAGCAGCAGCAGCAGCGCGAGCGAGCGAGAGCCAGAGCAGCAGCAGCAGCAGATCCGACTGGTATGGACACCGCCGCCGAAGGGGCCTCGCACTGGGGGAGAGCCGCCATGGAGATGTCACCCGCAGCGCCGACTTCAAGGTAGCCGCTCCATGGGGGTGCGGGATGGAGCACCGTCGGCGCCAGGAGGTCGAGCTAAGGAGAAGGTATGATGCGATGAGTGTACAACCTCTTTGGTGGCGCCGAGTAGGCCTCGGCTTCGTCGGAGGAGTCGGTGAGGATGTTGAGGTTTCGGTGGAGCAGGTTAAGGCAGTGTTGTGGGGATGGAGCAACCGTGATAGACGAGGCGATCATCGGAGAAGCTCCTTGGAGGTGGAGGACGTGGCGGCTGAACCGGCGGGACGACAAGATGGACGATGGATCCTCATCCGGGGAGGTGGACGAGGGACGTCGAGCTGTTGCGGTGGACGACGTCCTCGGGGAAGAGGCTCCGGCTGGGCAGCGGTGAGGTGGCGGACGAAGGAGGGTGGGGTTTCGCGGCTAGAGCGGAGAGGTTATGGCGGCCTGGGATTTCGAATGGCAAAAAGGAGGCGATGGGAGGGGTGAACCATGACTTAGGGACGCGCTTGTCCAAAATGGAGGGTGTGTTACAAAAGTACCCCCCACCGATTTGAACTAGCGGCCCTTTCGGCTCAGGGTTAGAAGGGGGATTTCGCGTGTCGGGATTTGGCAGCTGGAGGGAGTTTTCACGTGCGTTGTAGTTTCGAGATAGCAAGGTGCGGGTTGTGAAGGCGCCATTTTTGGGAGCATGATATCTGAATTTTCAGGATATAACAAGGCGCGGGTTGAATTTTAGGGACAAGCCTAACGTGTAATATTGTACTTGTACGTACCAAATCAATTCGTACTTCCCTCAACCAAACAGAAAACAAAAAAATAAAACTATTCACACCACACAAAGAGAGAGTCTTGCCCCGTTTTACTGTAAAAATGCAATTCAAAGCTACTCCCTCCTTCCATCTATATAGGGCCTAATGCATTTTTCGATGCTAACTTTGACCAAATATTAGAGCAATAATATATGACATGCAACTTACAGAAAGCACACTGTTAAATTCGTCTGTGAAAGGTTCTTTCAATGATATAATTTTCACATTGTGCATGTCATGTACTATTAATCTTGTCAATAGTCAAAGGCGGTCTTAAAAACGCATTACGCCCTATATAGATGGAAGGCGGGAGTATGAATCCATGTTATGTCCAATTAAATTTTTTCGCTTGCTGTATAATGCATGTAACCTACTCATACCAACATTTTAGTGCATTCCAAATGTCTATACTACCGCTGCAATTCGAAATGAATTTGAATTCGTTTCTCTATTTCAATAAGAATCTACAATCGTGATTGTTGCCAACATCAACCATCATTCGTGTATTACCTTAATAACACACCACATGATTACTATAGAGATAGATATGAACTATGTGTACTACATGAACTCGAATTCTATTTTTTGAATACACTTGATGTTGATTCCAAATAATAGTACATTTGATGTACTAACTATATATTCATAATCTAAACCATGTTCCTGTAGCGACCCGAGCTCAAACGGTCAAGTCTCTGTGCTTCAGTGTCATCCTTAAATCGGTAATGCTGACACACACAGTACTCGAAGGATTTATAACAGAGTAGCAATAACACACTTATTACATCAAATGTCTCCAAAGAGAACTTATTACAATAAATATGGCTTAAGGCCATCTAACACGATAATAGCGGAAGGCTTGGAAGATAAAGTGAGTCCATCAACTCAACGGCATAGCTGAGTGCATGACAATGACCTATCGCACCTTTACTCGTCGTCTGAAAAGTCTGCAACATAATACGTTGCAGCCCGAAAACGGGTTAGCACGTGGAATATGCTGGCAATATAACACAGTAGAGCAATGAACAGATAAATGCTATTACTACATGCATATATTGCTGGTGGAGGCTTCTATGGTTATATGTTTTTGCAAAAAGCCAATTTTTCCCTACAAAAAAGTAATAAATTTTATTTAACTATCATGGTAGTTGAAACATCATTGAGAAGGTTCCTCCAACTCAATCCCAATTAAAGGTAATTATAAACCCAACAAATTAGATTACAGTGATGAGATACAATAGGATAATCCAAGTAATAGATACTCAAGATGTCCATAACCGGGGACACGGCTAACCATGATTAGTTTTTACACTCTACAGAGGTTTGCACACTTTTCCCCACAAGACTCGATCTCCTCCGTTGGATTTTCTCGCACTACATGATGTTTGAGAAACGGATGACCAAGACACAGTCTTTCAGAAACATTAACTCTTTTGTAACACCCCCAGTCTCATGCTATAGTAACCCTCTATGATTAAGCCTAATCATTTGGCTAAAGAATACTTAATCACCTTTGTTCAATATCTCTTTCAACTCCCATCTGAATTCAAATTCAAATCATAAGTGAAATTTGAAGTTGCACAAAAGTTGCTGGAAAAATGTTCATCATTTAGAAAATATTCCAATACAATTTGATGTAAATAAAAACAACATCACTAATATGCTAAAATGGACACTAACATTTATAACAGTGCCATTCCAGAAATTTAAAATGCAAATTCATTTATGAAAATTCCAAATGAATCTAAACCTCTCCCAAAATAATTGTGGCAGTGCCTAAAAATGCACTGGACTTTTATGATCCAGTTCCACAATTTTCCTAAATCATTAGGGTCCCGAGATAAATCATTTTCCTTCTCTGGTAATTATAGAAAAAGAAAAGGAAAAGCAGAAGAGAGAGAGAGAGAGAGAGAGAGAGCAACCCCCTCCCTGGACCGAACCCACCTGGGTCGGCCCACCTAACCCACCCGAGCCAGCCCAGCCTCCCACGATCCCCCGATCGCCTTCCTGTTCGAGCGACCGCGGGTGCGGTCGCCATCCAACCACCTCGCCAGCGACGCCCGACGAGAGGATAAGGCCTCCACCGCCCCGATGCCTCGGCCCCCTCGCCTCCCACTTGCCCTGCATCCCCCAACTCGCGCCAGTCCCTATCCCCTCGCACACTCCCTCCCCCTCCTCCAGATCCGCCTCACCGACCCGCCGTGCGCCGTCCGCCGTGCTGACCGCGGCCACCGCTGTCTCCGTCCCTCTCCGACGAGTCCTCGAGCGCCGTCATGCCCCGTGAAGTCTTCCTCGACCACCGGACCAAGCCAGGAGCCCCCACAACGAGCGCGGCGACCTCTCATTCCTCCTCAGCTCCGACGAACGCCAGCGTCGAATTCGGCCACCTCGCGCCTCCCCTAAGCCCACTAAGCACATCTGCAAGCTTGTTGTGAGCTACACTCCTCCCCCTCTCTTTTTCTTCCGTACGCGGCCGGAGTGGCTGGACCCGCCATGGCTGAGCCGAGCTCCGCCATTAAGCTCATTGTCCTCGCCCTGATGCTCCTCGTGCGGCGCTAACACCACCACCGAGCTCCTGGAGCTCCTAGTTGCTCAACGCGCCCCTCCGCCACCCTAGTCGTGCCCTAGACGTTCGAATCCATCGACGTCCGAACTCCGGCGCCGCTCCGGTCGGCGCTGCCATGGCTCTAGGCCATCCCAGCACGCGGGACCACCGCTGTTGGATGCATGCGGCTCCCCTCGTTCAAACGCGCGTGACAACGCTCGTTTTAACCGCCCCGTAGGATTTTTCCCGACGCGCTCCCGAACGCCGTTGCCACCTCCGCTCGCCGCCGGTGATGCTCCGGTCGTCCCAGACGCCGGTCGTCGACACCATCCTGTGCGCGGCGCCGGGCCGCGCCCTTAGGTCCAAGCCGCAGGTCTGGAGGCCCCCTGTAGCGTGGTCCCGGCCAACTCCGGCGAGGCGCCGCCGTGGCCTTGGTCGCCGGAGATCTCTCTCCGGCGCTGACGCCAATGTGCCATAGTGGGCCCCGCCCTTGGGTCGCTGACCAGTGGGTCCTGGTGGCCCAGTTGACTGGCTTGACCCGATCAACTGCTGACTGGGCTGCCTAGTGAGACTGACGTGTGGGCCCCACATGTTTAAAATGTTTAATAAATAAATAAAACTGCTAGTTAAAATCTGTTATTTAATTAGTAGTTAGTTAGTCACTGACACTTGGGGCTCACCCCTTTAATCAGTGTGTTAGATTAGTTTAACCCACTGTTTAACCCATAGAGGCTGACAGGTGGGCCCCACCTATATGTTTGACCAGTCAGCAGGTCAGCCAAATGCTGACGCACTACTGACGTCATATTCCATTTCTGTTAATTTGAATAATTCCATAAAATACTTTAATCTTTGAAAATTCATACAAAATAAACCGTAACCCAAATGAAAATGTTTTCTACATGAAAGTTGCTCAGAGAAATCCAATGAATCCGGATACGCGGTCCGTTTACCTGTCAGACGCCTCCAACTATCTGCACATGGAACTTTTCCCCTCCGGTCATCTCTCTGACATAGGTCCGGAACCGGGAATGCATTCCCGGTTGATTTCCCCCTTCACCTATATCGTGTAGCCATACGTTAGGCCACACCCGGCACAACATATTGCC
>NC_053023.1:198040407-198069240 GCF_003073215.2 Triticum urartu
TTGAAGCATTTGCCATGAAGAATATAGAAGACCAAAGTCTTCATTGCACCTTCCAGCTTGGCATGTGGAGAGTGTCCTTTGATGGGCCAGAGAGTTCGCCTTATGATGTGATAAATAGTCCTTGGCAGATACTCTAGGTCTTCAACAAAGAACTCTTTGGGATATGTAGCATCTTGGGGCAATGGCTTCATAGTACTGAGCATCTGACTCATGTTAGGTTCAGGCTTCTGAAAGATGCTCTCCACAGCTTCACTGTGAAGTTGACAGCCAGATTCATACAGATCTCCAGGAGTGGGTAGACCAGTGAGCTCAATGATGTCAAAGGCTTTGGCTTCGTGATGAACATTTCCTGTCATCCACTCCAGGACCCAAGTCTTTGGATCTCTGTTGTACCCGCGGATGTGAAGTGTGGCATAGAATTGGAGCAGCAACTCTTCATTCCAATGCTCTTGATCAGTGACGAGCGGCAGCAATCCAACCTTCTTTGAAGCAATCCAGAGCTTCTTCCAGACAGGGCAGACCAGCTATTGCTTCAATGTCAAGACGCTTGTGTGGGAAGATGCGACCTTGATTGTATAGAATGCAGGAGTAATAGCTTCGCTGCGGATAGCTCCAGAACCGATCAGATGATATTCTTTCCCTTGAGTAGGGGTTCCTGGAGCTATTGAAGAATGTGTTGTCTGCTCTGAAGCCATTGACATTGAAGGATCCAGGTGCTGATGCAGGACCTGGAAACCTGGGCAATCTTGGGATTGGTTTCTGTACCTGAGGCCTGTGCTCAGCATGATAGTCGAACTGAGGACCGGCAGTAGGCGCAGGAACAGAAGCAGTGGGATCAGTGGCTTCGCTGACTTCTAGTGCTTGGGTTGGTGAAGGCTCCACATTAGCTTCAGCCATGACAGCGTCAGTGGCTTCATTGGTGTTGGTGGTGGCAGCCTCAAGATTTTCAACCTCCACTTGACGAGCTGGAGGGTCGGTCACAGTCACGTTCTCCTCGAGAACAGCTTCTTGGTGGGACAGGGGAGTAGCAGCTTGTGGGGCTTCTTCTTCATCGGCTGATGCAGCCGGAATGTCTTCAGCAGCTTTAGCTTCAGACTCAGAGACTGGAGGCCTTGGTCCTTTGCGAAGCCTGCGCAACGCTGGCGACGCCTGTGGAGTTGGAGTTGGCTGGGCCTCAAAGTCTTCTTCCTCTTGTGGGCGATCAACCCATGAAGCATCCTGAGCAATTGGCGTCAGAGGACGACCAATGCTGATGAGTCGCTGTGCGTTAGCACAGGCGATGATACCTGTTGGTGCTCGAGCTGAGGAAGGAACTGCATCATCTTCAACATGGTCATGGTGACCAATGTCTTCAGCAGCGACGGGATCAGCTGCTGGAAAGTCTTCAGCTTCATGATCCTCTGTGAAAGCAGGCTCATGGATAGTCAGTTGACGTTCTTGCGGTTCAACGTCAGGGTGAACCATGGAGATGGGTTCAACAATCAAGGGCTCTGTGGGAGCAGCCCGTTCCTTCTTGGTCTTCCTCTTCTTCTTGGAGGGGGCAGTAGCAGAGGCTTCAGGATGTTTCCTCTTCCTGGCTTCAGCCTCAGCAGTCCTCGTCTTCTTCAGCTCTGAAGTGGTTGACCGGGCCTTTGGCTTCGAGCCAGTCATGCTAGTTGGAAAGACAATGGGATCTGCTTCCTGCCTTGGTGCGTTGGGTTCGGCCACAATGGGCTTCTTCTTCTGCTTAGCAGCCATCCTGGGATGAATGCCTGGACGCCCAAGGGCCTTGCGCTTCTCAGCTTCGTTGTAGCCTTGCACACACTTCTCAGCCAGGCTCTTCATGCGCTCTCGAGAACCCTGAGCTTCTGCGCGTTTCTTGAGAAAGGCTTCTTTGAGCTCGTGCAGCATAATCTTGAAGTTTTTCACCTCTTGCACGCTGAGTTTGGCCATATGCTTCTTGAACTGAGCCTTTTCATAGTCAATCTTTTGCTTCAGTTTGACGATGCGCTGAGCGAGAGCTAGCTCTGAAGCAATGGCGCCATGGAAGGCGACACTGAGGCCAATGGGTAGTTGCAGATCTTCGAAGCTGATGTTTGGCGTGTCAAACCACTCATCAATGAAGTTGTGGATGATTGTCACGTCAAAGAGAGGCAGATCATTGAATATTTCTGCTTCTTCTTTGCTCTTGATGAGTTGCTCAAGAGCGTCATCTGCAAGATCTTCATCACTGGACAGATCAATGACATCGTTGCGCAGAATGGCAGCAGCTGTCAGCTCTTGGCCGGTGTGTGGCAGAGGCATCTTGACCTTCTGGGGCTTGGAGATGCGTGACAAATCTTCAGACCGCACACTGTCTTCAGGAGGTGCAGTTACCAATGGCTTAGCTCGTGAGATTTTTGGTGCAGAGGCAGGCTTGGAAGCTTTTGGCTGCTTCAGTTTCTTTGGCTTCGGCGCTGCAGGCGCTTCATCTGAGTCAGCGTTATCTGTAGGCTCATTTACGACAATCCCTTGAACCACTATATGGGTGATGAGACCTTCAAGGTTGTAGAAGGGCCCAAGAAGATTGGGTTCAGCTTCGCGAGTTCCATCGGCACGGGGAGCAGAGGGACTAGGGTTGAAGTCTAATCCCAAAGACTTTTGGTTCTGCTTCGCTGAGTTCTTGGCAAACTGGAAGTTGCGCTTGAACAGATTGTCGTCACGGCACCATAGTAGCGACGATGGGTGTGCATCTGCAGGTTGTGGCCCGCGGACCATGCAGGGATAGAAGCCTTATTCAAGGGCTTCTTCTCTGGACCTGGGTTGAAGATTCTTGTATAGGATGTCTCCCCACGGTTGCTTGATGGCATTTTTCTCAGCATATTCTTGGGTCACAAACCGGTATTTGAACCATTGTTCTGCCCAATATCTTCGAATCCACTGGATTCGGGTCTTGCGCTGATTATAATCCTCTTCAGGATCTGTCTTGTAAAGTTCTGAGAGGTCATCAGGCAGATCTCTTGATGTTCCGCCACGAGCTGTCTGCCTCCCTTCCTTGCAGCTTTCTCTGAAGCCATGAATTTTAACCTGAAAGGCTTCAATACGTTCAAAGGCTTCAAGGGTTTTCGTTTGCTGGACAAACAGGAACTGGCTTCGGGAGAATTTATATGATGCTGTAAGAATTCTGCAAATGAATGCAGACTATGAGAACCAAGGGATTCTCCCACGGACATGTACCTGTGACAGCATTAAGGTGCGAGGGAAGGGGAAGAGGTCATATGCATTCTCAGAAGATTTTGAAGATAAATCAGTTTAGAAGACATTGACCTCATCGTGCGAAGACATTCACTCATAGATAAGGAGTTGGTTCCAGATTTGTACGAATCCATGGATCAGTACAAGTGAGGAATCTAACTACTTTGTGAAGTACAAGTGAATATACTAGGCATATTATGAGATGCAGTATGTAAGATATCCAACTTGTGTGAACAGAAACTGCTTGTGGTAGAAAGTGACGAAGCTATAGGATCAAAGGGGCTGTAAAAAGGAAGTTTTATTTACCACATGAAGAACTGCTAGACGGAGTGGAAGAGGAGGCCGAGCAGTTCGATCGTCCATGCCCTAACTTGGCGACGGAGGACACCTACGGCGACGGCGGAGAGGACGATGTCCGCGGTCGGCGTGAGGACGGCGTCGGAGAGGTTGCGGCAGCGAAGCGCTTCGTCGCCGGCGTCGTCGAGAGTTAGTGGTGGCGCTAGGGTTCGTGCGAGTGTGGAAGAAAAGATAATGACTGCGGTGAGGCGTGTATTTATAGGGACAGGGGCGGCTCAGTGTTATTACACAGGTGCCCCTGGCGATTCATATCTGAGGAACACGTGGCCATCATGCAGCATGTTGGAGGTTGTTCCACGTCCCACGCACGCCTGGATTATCGGGTGGTCATTCCCACTTCTCCGGGTTTCAGGTGAAGGAATGAGCATTGAAAACGGACTTAATGTTTGTCTCTGTATCTTCTGCTGACAAGGACGCAGAGAAGACATTTGACAGTTTCAATAGAATGCATATGACTTGGAGAGATAGAGTTTGAGATAGAAAGCATAGAGAGGTTAGGGTCCGATCACATTCACTTAGTTCAAAAGACTCAACATGAAGACATAGCTATAAGTGAATGTTGTAGAGGACAGAACACTAGTATATATATATATATATTCAACATAGAGAAGATAATCATGAAGACATGTTGAAATTTAAGCCAAACCAAATGTGAAGACATAGCAAATGTGACGCCATGAGTGAAACACTTCGAACAGAACCTTTGGTGGTGGCGTTACCCACCGTATAGGAAGTGTTAGACCCAGACACGACGCACAATTATCGTGGCGTTCCGAAGTCAAATTCCACATTAATGTATTCACACTTAGAATGTATGTCTTCATTGATTGAAGATATACTTTACTTCGTGTGTTGCACATCTAAGTCATCAATATGCATAAGTATTAGGATGTGTGCCTGATCACAAGACATTTGAGGATTCCAGGATATTTAGCTCACACCGTAACTTGCAAAATCTCTTCTCATCCAAGGGCTTGGTGAAGATATCTGCCAATTGCTCTTCAGTGTTGACGTGTATGATATCAATATCTTCCTTCACAACATGATCTCTGAGAAAGTGATGATGAATTTCAATGTGCTTTGTCTTCGAGTGCTGAACTGGGTTGTTGGCAATCTTGATGGCGCTTTCGTTGTCGCGGTAGAGTGGCACTTGCTTCAGATGAATGCCATAGTCCTTGAGTGTTTGCTTCATCCCCAGAAGCTGAGCGTAGCAAGATCCAGCATCAATGTATTCAGATCCAACAGTGGAGAGAGATACACTGTTCTGCTTCTTTGAAGACCAACATACAAGTGATCGTCCCAGAAAGTGGCATGTGCCTGATGTAGACTTGCGATCCACTTTGTCACCAGCATAATCAGCATCCAAGAATCCAACCAGATCAAACTCTGAGCCCTTTGGATACCATAATCCTAGAGTTGGGGTGTGAGCCAAATATCGAAGAATTCGCTTCACAGCTAAGTGATGCGACTCCTTTGGTGCCGCTTGGAATCGAGCACACATGCAAACACTAAGCATAATATCTGGCCTAGATGCACATAGATAAAGTAAAGAACCAATCATGGAGCGGTATACCTTTTGACCGAACTCTTTACCATTATCGTCGGGACCCAGATGATGTTTGGCTGGCATTGGTGTCGTGAGGCCTTTGCAGTCTTGCATACCGAACTTCTTCATGCAATCTTTGAGATACTTCTCTTGAGATATGAAGATGCTATTGCGTTGCTGTCGTATTTGAAGACCGAGGAAGAACTTCAGCTCTCCCATCATGAACATCTGATATTGCTCTTGCATCATATATCCAAACTCTTCACTGTACTTCTGATTTGTGCAGCCGAAGATAATGTCATCCACATATATTTGGCACACAAACAGTTCACCATCATATGTCTTCGTGAAGAGAGTGGGGTCTAGGGAACTAGGTATGAAGCCTTTGCTCTTCACGAAGTATTTGAGTGTGTCATACCAGGCCCGAGGGGCTTGTTTGAGGCCATACGGTGCCTTGTTGAGCTTTTATACCATGTCAGGAGGTTTTGGTTCTTACAAGCCAGGATGTTTTGGATTTTCAAAGCCAGGTGGTTGTGCAACATACACTTCTTCTTCAATCTTGCCATTGAGAAAGGCGCTCTTCACATCCATTTGATATAGAAGTATGTTATGATGATTTGCATAGGCCTAGCAGTATGCGTATGGCTTCCAGTCTAGCCACAGGAGCAAATGTTTCATCGAAGTCAATGCCTTCCACTTGAGTATATCCTTGAGCAACGAGACGAGCTTTGTTTCTAACAACTTGACCATGCTCATCTTGCTTGTTGCGGTATATACATTTGGTGCCTATTATGTTATGCTTCCAAGGATTAGGACGCTTAACCAGTTCCCATACATTATTCAGCTCAAACTGTTGAAACTCTTCTTGCATAGCTTGAATCCATTCAGGTTCCATGAAGGCTTCTTCAACTTTCTTGGGTTCTGTTATTGAGACGAATGCGAAGTGCCCACAGAAATTTGCTAGCTGAGTTGCCCTTGAACGAGTGAGCGGACCAGGGGCATTGATGCTATCAATTATTCTCTCAATCTGCACTTCATTGGCAACACGAGGATGTACAGGGCGAAGGTTTTGCTCTTGCTGATCATTGTCATTGTTAGTGGGATTGTCTTCAGGCTGAGCATTGTCTTTAGGTTGATCAGGTGCGGAGATGATAAGTTCCTCTTCAGGTTGAGCTTCAGAGGGTATGATTTCTCCAGTTCCCATTAGCTTGATTGATTCGCTGGATGGAACTTCATCTAGCACATTTGGGAGGTGCTCTCTTTGTGAACCGTTAGTCTCATCAAACCGCACATCCACTGTTTCAACCACTTTATAATGAAAGAGATTGAAGACTCTGTAGGAGTGCGAATCCTTTCCATATCCAAGCATAAACCCTCATGTGCTTTTGGTGCAAATTTTGAAGTGTGATGTGGATCCTTGATCTAGCACCTGGTACCAAATACTCTGAAGTAACTGACATTTGGCTTCTTGCCAGTAAGGAGCTCATAAGATGTCTTGTTCAGAAGCTTGTGAAGATAAACACGATTGATTGTATGGCATGAAGTATCAATGGCTTCAGGCCAGAATTTTCTTGGAGTCTTGTATTCATCTAGCATCGTTCGGGCCATCTCAATGAGTGTTCTGTTCTTGCGTTCAACGACGCCATTCTGCTGTGGCGTGTACGGAGCTGAGAATTCATGTGTGATGCCCAAAGTATCAAGATATGTATCAAGGCCAGTGTTCTTGAATTCAGTGCCATTGTCACTTCTGATGTGTTTTATCTTGGCGCCATAGTTGTTCATTGCTCGATTGGCGAAGCGTCTGAAGACATCCTGCACTTCAGTCTTGTAGAGGATTATGTGCACCCAAGTATATATAGAGTAATCATCAACAATGACAAAGCCATAGAGACAAGCAGTAGTAGTAAGAGTTGAGTAATGAGTGGGACCGAAAAGATCCTTGTGGAGCAGTTCGAAGGGTCGAGTGGTTGTCATGATTGTCTTCGAGGGATGTTTGGCCCTCGTCATCTTTCCTACTTCACAGGCACCGCATAAGTGATCTTTCTTGAACTTGACGCCCTCGATGCCTATGACATGCTTCTTCTTTGCAAGGGTGTGTAGGTTCCTCTTGCTAGCATGCCCTAGCCTCCGATGCCAGAGCCAGCATTCTGAAGCTTTTGCTAGAAGACATACGGCAAGCTGTGGTCCTGCTGAGAAATCTACCACGTACAAATCATATTTCCGATACCCTTCAAACACTAGAGACTTGTCAGATTCCATTAGAACAAGGCAGCGATATTTTCCAAACATTACGATCATGTTCAAATCGCAAAGCATTGAGACAGACATTAAGTTGAAGCCAAGGGATTCAACAAGCATGACTTTATCCATGTGTTGATCCTTTGAGATTGCAACTCCACCTAGACCCAATACCTTACTTTTACCAGTGTCAGCAAATGTGATGTGACTCTTGTCGGATGGACGTAGGGTTGAGTCCATAAGAAGGCTTCTTTTGCCAGTCATGTGATTGGTACACCCACTATCAATAATCCATTCTGAAGACGCTGGTGTCGTACCCTATAGTGCAGTTAGGGGGATAGGCTTCATGAAGAGAATTGTGAAGCAAAAACATTTGACGAACCAGTGGGTTATGAAAGCTTAGATCCAGATTAGGACTAATAGGGAGAGTAGCAAGCGATTCAGGAACGAAGTACATAGTAAGACCATTCGGGCATTTGATCTTGCGCCCTACAAGATGTTTAAGGTCCCCAGCAATAGCGTCAGACGATTTTGGTTTTCTGCTGGAGACCTTTCCCTGCAAAAGAGAGTTAAGCTTTCTTAGCCACCCACATCTTCAAGGGTGGCTTAGAAGCAATAAGTCTAAGTGCAGCATCTGAGAACTTTGGCTTTGGAGCCCTAGAAAAAGTCTTGCAGGCGGACAATAGTACTCATAAGAATAAGCAGAATAGTTCTTGGTCTTATGAACATGGCGGTTTGATGAACCGCTCATATTCATAGGCCTGAGTATGGTTTCCCTGCAAAACATTTGCGTTAGTGCGACTCAGGTGAGTCCTCTGTCTGTATGAAGCCTTTGGACCGTATGAAGCCTGTGGTCTGGGGTTTGTCTTCTTCACGTGTGGTGTCATGATGACATTCACAGGAAGATTCTCCAAACACTTTTTCGGAACCCAGATCTTCTTCATAGGCGGTCCATTCCTGTAGTTAGTACCAATGTACCTGGCAAACACTTCACCATTCTGATTCTTAAATAGTTTATAGTTTGCATCAAAGGATTACTCAATCACAATGGGGTTAGCACAAGTGAAGCCAGATAGAGTGGATGGATCTGCTGAAGATTCCTTTGCAGCAACCCATGTGGTTTTGGGGTACTGCTCAGGTTTCCAGTAAGAGCCATCAGCATTCATTTTCCTTACGAACCCAACACCCTCTTTCCTCGGGTTTCGTTCAACATCTGCTTTTTGAGGACATCACATAAGTGTCTGATGCCCTTTAAGACTTTTGTACATCCTGTTTCAAGCAATGTCTTCAACCTAGCATTCTCATCAGCAATAGCAGTGGTATCCTCAGCAGAGGGGTTAGTTTCATCAACAGTTGAAGATGTTGCAACAGTAGCAGCAGTAGAACATTCAGCAACAGAAGTAGTATATCACGCTCAATGCATTTAAGACATGGTGGTTCAAATCCTTCCTGAGCGGAACTGATCTGTTTGGCGCGAAGTGACTCATTTTCCTTTTGAAGATCTTCATGAGCCGCTCTCAATTTCTCAAGATCTTGCTTCCTTTGAAGATAATCATAGGAAAGCTTTTCATGAGTTGTTGAGAGTGTTTCATGACGACTTTCAAGTTCCTCATACTTAACATGAAGATTTTTTATGTCTTCAATTAAGGACTCAGATCGAGTCATTTCAGCGCCTAACAGATCATCGCTTTTGTCTAACAGTTTTTGAATATGTTCCATGGCTTTCTGTTGTTCAGTTGCAATTTTAGCAAGTGTTTTGTAGCTGGGTTTTGAACCACAATCAGAGTCATCGTCACTAGATGTTTGATAGTGAGTAGTGCGTGTGTTTACCTTGGCACCGTGCCATGAAGCAGTAGGTAGGATGCGGAGTGAGTCCTTGTCATTTGCATCGTTGTCGGTGATGAAGGTCATTGTCTTCAGTGTTGAAGATGGACTTGGCAACGTATGCTGTATCCAGACTTGCGATGCCAGAATCGGACTCCTCTTCAGACTCCACCTCCGCCTCCTCAGAAGCGGACTCCTCTCTCTGAATCCATTTCCTTGCCAACAAATGCACCGTGCCTTGCCTGATGAGCTCTTCTTGTGTGATGAAGACTTTGAGGAAGACTTGGAAGAAGACTTTGAGTATTTCTTCTTCTTCTTGTCGTCAGAGTCATATTCCTTGCTCTTCTTCTTCTTTTTGTTCTCATTGTCCCACTACGGACACTCAGAGATGAAGTGGCCAGGTTTCTTGCACTTGTGACATGTTTTCTTCTTGTAGTCATGAGCAGAAGCTTCATCATTCCTTGAGCTTGATCGGAAAGACTTTCTGAAACCTTTCTTCTTGGTGAATTTTTGGAACTTCTTCACAAGCATAGCAAGTTCCCTTCCAATGTCTTCAGGATCATCAGAACTGCTGTCAGATTCTTCTTCAGATGAGGAGACAAGCTTTTGCCTTCAAGGCACGAGTTCGCCCATAGTTTGGACCGTAGATATCTCTTTTCTCAGAAAGCTGAAACTCATGTGTGTTGAGCCTCTCAAGTATGTCAGACGGATCGAGTGTCTTGAAATCAGGACGTTCTTGAATCATCAGGGCTAGGGTGTCAAACGAACTGTCAAGTGATCTCAGTAGTGTCTTGACGACTTCATGCTTGGTGATCTCAGTAGCGCCAAGGGCTTGAAGCTCATTCGTGATGTCAGTGAGTCGATCAAAGTGAGCTGGACATTCTCATTGTCATTTCTCTTGAAGCGGTTGAAGAGGTTGCGAAGGACACTGATTCTCTGATCTCTCTGGGTTGAGACGCCTTCGTTGACCTTGGAGAGCCAGTCCCAGACTAGCTTAGATGTTTCCAAAGCACTCACGCGGCCATACTGTCCTTTGGTCAGATGACCACAGATGATATTCTTGGCAGTAGAGTCCAGTTGAACGAACTTCTTGACGTCAGCAGCAGTGACACCTTCTCCAGCCTTGGGAACGCCGTTCTTGACGACATACCATAGGTCGACACGTCAATGGCTTCAAGATGCATGCGCATCTTATTCTTCCAGTAGGGATATTCAGTTCCATCGAAGACGGGGCACGCAGCGGAGACTTTGATTATCCCTGCAGTCGACATAGCTAAAACTGCAGGTGGTTAAACCGAATCACACAGAACAAGGGAGTACCTTGCTCTGATACCAATTGAAAGTGCGGTTATATCGACTAGAGGGGGGGAGGGGGTGAGGATTTTTATGAAAGTCTTCAAAACATGGAAGTTTCGAAGACAAACGATAGAAATAAACCTATTACCATGCAGCGGAAGGTAGACTACACTAGGCAAACCATAGTCAAGTATTCAATGAAGTGAAAGCACAGTGACTAATAGCAGCTAGGTAGTAAGGATCAGGTAGGAAGATATTCTGAAGCCAAACAGAACACGCAGTCACTCAGTGAGGACAAAAGATAGTGCAATCATACAATGACTTCACAAGGACCAACAGTAAGTAAAGCGAAGGGAAGGATGAAACCAGTGACTCGTTGAAGACAATGATTTGTTGGACCAGTTCCAGTTGCTGTGACAACTGTACGTCTGGTTAGGGCGGCTAGGTATTTAAACCTGAGGACACACAGTCCCGGACACCCAGTCCTGAACACGCAGCTCAGGACACCCAGTCCTCACCGTATTCCCCTTGAGCTAAGGTCACACAGACCTCACCCAATCACTCAGGTAAGTCTTCAAGGTAGACTCCCAAACCTTCACAGACTTCATTCACCGGCAATCCACAATGTCTCTTGGATGCTCAGAACGCGACGCCTAACCAGCTGGAGGATTCACAGTCCTCAAGTGTAATAAGTCTTCAGGTCACACAGACAAGAAGACTTAAGTGATGCCTAACACTCTTAGGCTCTGGGTGGTTAGGGCTTTATCCTCGCAAGGAATTCTCTCTCAAAGGCTTCGAGGTGGGTTGCTCTCAAACGACAAAAGCCGTACTCTAACTCTGAGCAGCCAACCGTTTATGGTTGTAGGGGGTGGGCTATTTATAGCCACTAGGCAACCCGACCTGATTTGTCCGAAATGACCCTGGGTCACTAAGGAACTGACATGTGTTCCAACGGTCAGATTTCAAACTCACGCGGCAGCTTTACTTGGGCTACAAGCAAAGCTGACTTGTCCGACTCTGGACAAGTTTCGCTCTCATAGTCTTCACTCGAAGACATAGGTTTTGGTTAAGCATCACTTCAGTCATTCTGACTGGTTCTCTTGGACCCCACTTAACAGTACGGTGGTTCCTATGACTCAATAAAGAAGAAAAAGAACTGCGAAAGATCTAAGTCTTTGAGCTCCATAGGCTTCATGCGATGTCTTCTCTTGTCATAGTCTTCAATGTGAGTATCTTCACATACCACCTTTGACATCAATGTCTTCATACAATTTTAGGGGTCATCTCTGGTAGGAAAACCGAATCAATGAGGGACTTCTACCTGTGTTATCCTGCAATTCTCACAAACACATTAATCCCTCAACTAGGTTTGTCGTCAATACTCCAAAACCAACTAGGGGTGGCACTAGATGCACTTACACTTCTTCACATCCAATGCAGATGGAAGGATTGGAGTTGAAGTTGGTGCAGGAGCAGCTGAGGAATCTGGTTGATTTTCTTTAAGCACAACTGATGCAGTTGCCTGAGTTCTTCAGTTTCTTCAGGAACACCACTAGTGGGTGCCCTGGCAATTTCTTCAGTGGCTAGAATGCAGTCATCAGCCCTAGAACTCACATTATCTTCAGCAGCCTGATTGTCATCAGCGGTGCTGGCATTTTCTTCAGTAGGCTGAGCAGATGCTTCAGCATGAGGAATTTCCTGTTGCGTTGGGGCTGCAACATTGGAAGTGAAGTTATCCGCAAGTTTCACAAAGCGAACCTTGGCTCCAAGCCAATCAGCGCGATACGCGTCAAAGTCATCACTGAGTTTCTTAATCTCAGTCTGAATAGTGACAAGTTCTTTAGTTGTCATAGAGACAACATTTTTCTTCAGATAGCTCTCTTTCTTGTACTGCGCTTTCTTGATCTGCCTGGCCTTCTCAAATTTCCACTTTTCTTCTTGAATGAAGTGGGTCAGCATGTGACTTGGGCCAGGAGTCATCTTGAAGTCAGGCAAGGGAGTGTTGGGGTCCTTGTGCCAATCATCAATGTAGTCGAGGATCAGCTTGGGATCCAAAAGCAGTGGCACCTCTGATCCTTTGGCTCTAGCGGCCCTGACTTGCCTGTCTCTGATGATTTCTGCAAGTTCATCATCATCAGCTTCGTCTTCATCAGACGACACTTGGAAAGCGACTTGCTTATTTTGAGGACTTGGGCGTGGACCTCGTCCAGCAGTGGCCTTTGTCTTGAGCAGTGAGGGGCTGAAAGTGCTAGTGATCGACTAGAGGGGGGGTGAATAGGCGATTTTGATGAAAGTCTTCAAAACATGTAAGTTTCGAAGACAAACGATAGAAATAAACCTATTACCATGCAGCGGAAGGTAGACTACACTAGGCAAACCATAGTCAAGTATTCAATGAAGTGAAAGCACAATGACTAATTGCAGCTAGGCAGTAAGGATCAGGTAGGAAGATATTGTGAAGCCTATCAGAACAAGTAATCACTCAGTGAAGCCAAATGGTGTTGCAATCGTACAGTGACTTCACAAGGACCAACAGTAAGTAAAGGGAAGGGAAGGACGAAACCAGTGACTCGTTGAAGACAATGATTTGTTGGACTAGTTCCAGTTGCTGTGACAACTGTACGTTTGGTTAGGGAGGCTGAGATTCAACTCAGAAGACCTCGTCTTCACCTTATTCCCCTTGAGCTAAGGACACCCAGTCCTCGCCCAATCACTCTGGTAAGTCTTCAAGGTAGACTTCCAAACCTTCACAGACTTCGTTCACCGGCGATCCACAATGACTCTTGGATGCTCAGAACGCGACGCCTAACCGGCTGGAGGATTCATAGTCCTCAAGTATAATAAGTCTTCAGATCACACAGACAGGAAGACTTAAGTGATGCCTAACACTCTTTGGCTCTGGGTGGTTAGGGCTTTATCCTCTCAAGGAATTCTCTCTCAAAGGCTTCGAGGTGGGTTGCTCTCAAACGACAAAAGCCGTGCTTTAACTCTGAGCAGCCAACCGTTTATGGTTGTAGGGGGTGGGCTATTTATAGCCACTAGGTAACCCGACCTGATTTATCCGAAATGACCCTGGGTCACTAAGGAACTGACACATGTTCCAACGGTCAGATTTCAAACACACACGGCAACTTTACTTGGGCTACAAGCAAAGCTGACTTATCCAACTCTGGACAAGATTTGCTCTCATAGTCTTCACTCGAAGACATAGGGTTTTGGTTAAGCATCACTTTAGTCATTCTGACTGGTTCTCTTGGACCCCACTTAACAATATGGTGGTTCCTATGACTCAACAAAGAAAAACACAGAACGACGAAACTGCTAAGTCTTCGCGCTCCATAGTCTTCACGCGATGTCTTCTCTTGTCATAGTCTTCAATGTGAATGTCTTCACATACCACCTTTGACTTCAATGTCTTCATACATTTTTAGGGGTCATCTCTGGTAGGAAAACCGAATCAATGAGGGACTTCTACCTGTGTTATCCTGCAATTCTCACAAACACATTAGTCCCTCAACTAGGTTTGTCGTCAATACTCCAAAACCAACTAGGGGTGGCACCCGATGCACTTACAATCCCTCCCTTTTTGGTGATTGATGACAAACTAGTTGAAGTTTTCAACGGGGAATATAATATGTGAAATGTAAAGGATAAGGAATTGTCTTCATAAGTTGCAAGGGCTCCCCCCCTGAAGATGTGCATATAAGTAATTTGCTTTTGGAATGCAAATGCACATGGCAGGTTGTACTTGTGGAGATCCTCTTCAACTTATGATGACGATTCATCATGCATGAAAAGTATGTGAAGATAATGATATGCATAATGAAAAATGGACGTTTGCAAAATGATCTAAGTGCGGAATTTATCGTCGCACATGCGGAATTTATCATCGCATCACAGAATTGCAAATAAGTAGCAGACGACCATCGAGTTTAAGTGTTACAACTCAAAGAACCAAATGTATCAAAACGAGAGTTGTAAACACTAGGCAAAACATAAAGCAACCACCCATATGGACCCGCTTGAAGACTATCAAACTCATATGCTTCTCCCCCTTTTGTCAGTAAGGACCAAAAAGGTTTGAAGACATAGAGCATCTACTCGTTCCCATGAGGAGTAGGTGAAGCAGCAAGGTCGTCGGTGTTGTTCGGCGGTGTAGATGAACTCAGGGCAGTGTCGATGCGTGCAGAAGTAGGGGGCGGTGAAGTGGCATCGTCTTCGTCCTCGATCACTCTGGCATTCACAGTTGCCGCGGAGGAAGAGAACTCAGAGTCTTCAAGAGACGGAGTTCGTCGCAGCACAGTCCTTCTTGGAGGTGTAGAGTCAAACTTGAAACGTTCAGAGAAGCCATCCTCTTGAAGATCATCTTTAGAACACATAAGCGTCAGCCCTTTCCATGTACGCCGATAGGTTTCATGGGCAACAAAGGCATTCTTGGTGGCAAGATTGCGAATGCGGTTGACATCCACCAAGAGGCTTTGCATTTGGCGCTTCAGCCAGTCATGATGCCTATCCTGTTTCTAATGAAGGGCAACCAGAAGCTCTCGATCATTGAGAACACGAGATCGCTTCTTGGGCCGTTGAGCAATAGTGCTTTAAGTGGCTTCAGTGAGGGCACGATGAGGTGCACGTGTAGTACCAGCCAGAGGATAAACACGAGTGACTGCTTCAACTCCTTCAATGTTTTGCGAGAAACTTTGATGCTCAGCATTCTGAAGACTAAGAGGCTCCTTGGCAGGCTCTGGATAGATGGCTTCAACGGACATATCAACGACAGGCAGAAAGATCTGATGATTGCGAGCAGAGGGCTGATATGAGACAGTTGGGTGTAGTTTGATCAGTCGCATTATCCATGGAGCGTAAAACTTCAAGCCAAAAAGATCAGATCCTGATGCAGCAAGTTGGCGGATGAAGAAGTCTTGTGCATTGAAGCATTTGCCGTGAAGAATATAAAAGACCGAAGTCTTCATTGCACCTTCCAGCTTTGCATGTGGAGAATGTCCTTTGATGGGCCAGAGAGTTCGCCTGATAGTGTGATAGATAGTGCATGGCAAATACTCAAGGTCTTCAACAAAGAACTCCTTAGGATATGCAACATCTGGAGGCAAAGGCTTCATCATGCTAAGCATCTGACTCATGTTTGGTTCAGGCTTCTGAAAGATGCTCTCCATAGCTACACTGTGAAGCTGACAACCAGGTTCAAAAAGATCTCCAGGAGTGGGCAGACCAGTGAGCTCAATGATATCAAAGGCTTTGGCTTCGTGATGAACATTGCCGGTCATCCACTCAAGGACCCAAGTCTTCGGATCTCTGTTGTAGCCACGAATGTGAAGAGTGGCATAGAATTGGAGCAACAACTCTTTGTTCCAGTGCTCTTGGTCGGTGACGAAAGGCAACAGTCCAGACTCTTTGAAGCAATCCAGAGCTTCTTCCAAGCAAGGCAGACCGGTTATGGCTTCAGTGTCAAGACGCATATGAGCGAAAATGCGACCATGATTGTACAGAATGCTGTTGGGGATCGTAGCAGAAATTTAAAATTTTCTACGCATCACCAAGATCAATCTATGGAGTAATCTAGCAATGAGGGGAAGGAGAGTGCATCTACATACCCTTGTAGATCGCTAAGCGGAAGCGTTCAAGTGAATGGGGTTGATGGAGTCGTACTCGTCGTGATGCAAATCACCGATGATCCTAGTGCCGAACGGACGGCACCTCCGCGTTGAACACACGTACAGCCCGGTGACGTCTCCTATGCCTTGATTCAGCAAGGGGAGAAGGAGAGGTTGGGGAAGACTCCATCCAGCAGCAGCACGACGGCATGGTGGTGAAGGAGGAACGTGGTAATCCTGCAGGGCTTCGCCAAGCACCGCCGGGAGAAGAGGAGGACTTGGGAGAGGGGGAGGGCTGTGCCAGAACTTGGGTGCGGCTGCCCTCCCACCCCCACATATATATAGGGGCAAGGGAGAGGGGGGCCGGCCCCTCAGATCCAATCTGAGGAGGGGGCGGCGGCCAGGGGGGTTTCCTTGCCCCCCAAGGCAAGGGGGGCGCCCCCCCTTTAGGGTACCCCCAAACCCTAGGCGCATGGGCCCTAGGGGGGAGGCGCCCAGCCCACTAAGGGGCTGGTCCCTCTCCACACACAGCCCATAGGGCCCTCCGGGGCAGGTGGACCCTCCCGGTGGACCCCCGGAACCCCTCCAGTGGTCCCGGTACAATACCGGTAAACCCCCGAATTATTCCGGTGACCGTATGATGACTTCCCATATATAAATCTTTACCTCCGGACCATTCCGGAACTCCTCGTGACGTCCGGGATCTCATCCGGGACTCCTAACAACATTCGGTAACCACGTATATCTATTCCCTATAACCCTAGCGTCATCGAACCTTAAGTGTGTAGACCCTACGGGCTCGGGAGTCATGCAGTATTGGCCGAGACAAACTCTCCGGTCAATAACCAACAGCGGTATCTGGATACCCATGTTGGCTCCCACATGCTCCTCGATGATCTCTCGGATGAACCACGATGTCGAGGATTCAATCAATCCCGTTATTCAATTCCCTTTGTCTATCGGTACGATACTTGCCCGAGATTCGATCGTCGGTATCCCGATACCTTGTTCAATCTCGTTACCGGCAAGTCTCTTTACTCGTTCCGTAACACATCATCCCGTGATCAACTCCTTGGTCACATTGTGCACATTATGATGATGTCCTACCGAGTGGGCCCAGAGATACCTCTCCGTTACACGGAGTGACAAATCCCAGTCTTCGATTCGTGCCAACCCAACAGACACTTTCGGAGATACTTGTAGTGTACCTTTATAGCCACCCAGTTACGTTGTGATGTTTGGCACACCCAAAGCACTCCTACGGTATCCGGGAGTTGCACAATCTCATGGTCTAAGGAAATGATACTTGACATTAGAAAAGCTTTAGCAAACGAACTACACGATCTTGTGCTAGGCTTAGGATTGGGTCTTGTCCATCACATCATTCTCCTAATGATGTGATCCCGTTATCAACGACATCCAATGTCCATGGTCAGGAAACCGTAACCATCTATTGATCAACGAGCTAGTCAACTAGAGGCTTACTAGGGACATGGTGTTGTCTATGTATCCACACATGTATCTGAGTTTCCTATCAATACAATTCTAGCATGGATAATAAACGATTATCATGAACAAGGAAATATAATAATAACAATTTATTATTGCCTCTAGGCATATTTCCAACAGTCTCCCACTTGCACTAGAGTCAATAATCTAGTTCACATCGCCATGTGATTAACACTCACAGGTCACATCGCCATGTGACCAACATCCAAAGAGTTTACTAGACTCAATGAATCTAGTTCACAGCATATGTGATAAACACTCAAAGAGTTCTGGGTTTGATCATGTTATGCTTGTGAGAGAGGTTGTAGTCAATGGGTCTTGCCATATTCAGATCCCTATTGTATTGCAAAACTTTATGTCATATCGTAGATGCTGCTACCACGTTCCACTTGGAGCTATTCCAAAATTGTGCTCCATTATACGTATTCCGGTATCTCTACTCAGAGCTATCCGGATAGGTGTTAAGCTTGCATCGACGTAACTCTTTATGTCGAACTCTTTATCACCTCCATAACCGAGAAAACATTTCCTTATTCTTCCTTAAAGGATAATTTTGACCGCTATCTGGTGATCCAGTCCTAGATCACCTTTGTACCCTCTTGCCAGACATGTGGCAAGGCACACATCAGGTGCGGTACTCAGCATGGCATACCGTATAGAGCCTATGACAAGAGCATAGGGGACGACCTTCGTCCTTCCTCTTTCTTCTGCCGTGGTCAAGCTTTGAGTCTTACTCAACTTCACACCTTACAACTCAGGTAAGAACCCCTTCTTTGACTGATCTATTTTGAACTCCTTCAAAAACATGTCAAGGTGTGCGTTCTTTGAAAGTATCATCAGGCGTCTTGATCTATCTCTATAGATCTTGATGCCCAATTTGTAAGCAGCTTTATCCAGGTCTTCCTTTGAAAAACACTCTTCAAACAACCGTTTATGCTTTCCAGAAATTCTACATTATTTCGATCAACAATATGTCATCCACATATACTTATCAGAAATGTTGTAGTGCTCCCACTCACTTTCTTGTAAATACAAGTTTCTAGCAAACATTGTATAAACCTAAAAGCTTTGATCACTCCATCAAAACATATATTCCGATTCCGAGATGCTTGCTCTAGTCCATAGAAGGATTGCTGGAGCCAGCATACCTTTTAGCATCCTTAGGATCGACAAAACCTTTTATTGTATCACATACAACTTTTCTTATGAAAACTTGTTTTGACATCCATCTGTAAGATTTCATAATCGAAAAATACAGCTAATGCTAACATGATTCCGACGGACTTAAGCATCGCTACGGGTGAGAAATTCTCATCGTAGTCAACTCCTTGAACTTGTGAAAAGACTCTTTCCCACAAGTCGAGCTTCATAGACGGTAACATTACCGCCCACGTCCTCTTCTTCTTAAAGATCCATTTATCTCAATGGCTTGCCGATCATCGGGCAAGTCCACCAAAGTCCATACTTTGTTCTGATATATGGATCCTATCTCGGATTTCATGGCTTCTAACCATTTGTCGGAATACGGGCCCACCATCGCTTCTCCATAGATCGTAGGTTCATTGTTGTCTAACAACATGATATCTAAGACAGGATTACCGTACCACTTAGGAGTAGTACATATCCTTGTCGACCTACGAGGTTCGATAGCAACTTGATCCGAAGCTTCATGATCACTATCATTAACTTCCTATTCAACAGACGTAGGCGCCACAGAAAACATCTTTCTGTGTTGCATCACTCTCTGGTTGAAGTAAAGGTTCGACAACCTCATCAAGTTCTATCTTCCTCCCACTCAATTCTTTCGAGAGAAACTCCTTCTCGAGAAAGGACCCGTTCTTAGCGACAAACAATTTGCCCTCGGATCTGAGATAGAAGGTATACCCAACTGTCACCTTTGGGTATCCTATGAAGATGTGTTTGTCCGCTTTGGGTTCGAGCTTCTCCGGCTGAAGCCTTAAGCATCGCAGCCCCAAACATTAAGAAACGACAACTTTGGTTTCTTGCCAAACCAATGTTCATACGACGTCGTCTCAACGGACTTAGATGGTGTCCTATCTAAAGTGAATGCAGCTGTCTCTAACGCATAACCTCAAAATGAAAACGGTAGATCGAGATTGATAAGAGACATCATAGATCGCACCATATCTCATAAGGTTCGATTACGATGTCCGGACACACCATAACCCAGTGGTGTTCCAGGTGGCTTCAACTGTGAAACAATTCCACAATGTCTTAAGTGTTTGCCAAACTCATAACTCAGATATTCTCATTGATCAGATCGTAGGAATTTGATCTTCTTGTTATGATGATTCTTAACTTCACTCTGAAATCGCTTGAACTTTTCAAACGTTTCAGACTTGTGCTTCATTAAGTAAATATACCTATATCTACTCAAATCGTCAGTGAAGATGAGAAAATAGCGATATCCACCGCACGCTTCAATTCTCATTGGATCACACGCATCAGCATGTATGATTTCCAACAAGTCACTTGCCCGTTTCATTGTACCTGAAAACGGGGTCTTAGTCATCCTGCCCATGAGGCATGGCTCGCATGTGTCAAGCGATTCAAAATCAAGTGACTCCAAACATCCATCGACATGGAGTTTCTTCATGCATCTTACGCCAATATGACCTAAGCGGCAGTGCCACAAGAAAGTGGTACTATCATTATTAACTCTACATCTTTTGGCGTGAACATGTGTATTACCACGACCGAGATTCAATGAACCATTCACATAGGGTGCATGACCATGAAAGGTATTATTCATGTAAATAGAATAACCAGTATTCTCTAACTTAAATGAATAACCGTATTGCAATGAACATGATCTAATCATATTCATGCTCAACGTAGACACCTGATAACATTTATCTAGGTTCAATACTAATCCCGAAGGCAGATGGAGCGTGCGATGGTGATCTCATCAACTTTGGAAACACTTCCAACACACATCGTCACCTCGCCCTTAGCCAGTCTCCGTTTAGTCCGTAGCTTTTGCTTCAAGTCACCAATAATAGTAACTGAACCGGTATCCAATACCCAGGTGCTACCAGGAGTACTAGTGAGGTACACATTAATAACACGTATAAACTTTGTTGAAGTTGCCAGCCTTCTTATCTACCATGCATTTGGGGTAATTCCGCTACCAGTGACCGTTCCCCTTACAATAGAAGCACTTAGTCTCGGGTTTGGGTTCAACCTTGGGTTCCTTCACTGGAGCGGCAACTGGTTTGCCATCCATGAAGTTTCCCTTCTAGCCCTTGCCCTTCTTGAAACCAGTGGTCTTGTTAAACCATCAACACTTGATGCTCCTTCTTGATTTCTACCTTTTGCGGTCTTAAGCACCGCGAACAGCTCCGGGATCAACTCCATCCCTTGCATGTCATAGTTCATCACGAAGATCTAGTAGCTTAGTGATAGTGGCTAGAGAACTCTATCAATCACTATCTTATCTGGAAGTTTAACTCCCACTTGATTTAAGTGATTGTAGCACCCAGACATTCTGAGCACATGCTCACTAGCTGAGCTATTCTCCTCCATCTTGTTGGCAAAAGAACTTGTCAGAGGTCTCACACCTCTCAACACGGGCATGAGCCTGAAATCCCAATTTCAGCTCTTGGAACATCTCATATGTTCTATGGCGTTCAAAACGTCATTGGAATCCCGATTCTAAGCCGTAAAGTATGGTGCACTAAACTATCAAGTAGTCATCAGGATGTGTCTGTCAGGTGTTCACAACATCCACAGACGACGTTGTAGGGGTTTGCACATCGAGCGGTGCATCAAAGACGTAAGCCTTCTGTGTAGCAGTGAGGACACTCCTCGGACTACGGACCTAGTCCGCATCATTGCTTACAATATCTTTCAACTTAATTTCTCTAGGAACGTATTGAAACAGGGAGCTACAACGTGAGCTATTTATCTACAACATATTTGCAAAGACAATTTAGACTATGTTCATGATAATTAAGTTCATCTAATCAAATTATTTAATGAACTCCCACTCAGATAGACATCCCTCTAGTCATCTAAGTGAAACATGATCCGAGTCAACTAGGCCGTGTCCGATCATCACGTGAGACGGACTAGTCAACATCGGTGAACATCTTCATGTTGATCGTATCTTCTATACGACTCATGCTCGACCTTTCGGTCTTCCGTGTTCCGAGGCCATGTCTGTACATGCTAGGCTCGTCAAGTCAACCTAAGTGTATTGCGTGTGTAAATCTGGCTTACACCCGTTGTATTCGAACGTTAGAATCTATCACACCCGATCATCACGTGGTGCTTCGAAACAACGAACTTCGCAACGGTGCACAGTTAGGGGGAACACTTTTGAAATTATTGCGAGGATTCATTCTTATTTAAGCTACCGATCGTTCTAAGCAAATAGATGTAAAACATGAATAAACATCACATGCAATCAAATAGTGACATTGATATGGCCAATATTCATTTTGCTCCTTTGATCTCCATCTTCGGGGCTCCATGATCATCATATGTTCACCGGCATGACACCATGATCTCCATCATCGTGTCTTCATGATGTCGTCTCATCAACTATTACTTCTACTACTATGGCTAACGGTTTAGCAATAAAGTAAAGTAATTACATGACGTTTAAGTTGACACGCAGGTCATAAATAAATTAAGACAACTCCTATGGCTCCTGCCGGTTGTCATACTCATCGACATGCAAGTCGTGATTCCTATTACAAGAACATGATCAATCTCATACATCACATATATATCATTCATCACATCGGTTTGGCCATATCACATCACAAGGCATATGCTGCAAAAACAAGTTAGACATCCTCTAGTTGTTGTTGCAATTTTTTTACGTGGCTACTATAGGTTTCTAGCAAGAACGTTTCTTACCTACGCCAAAACCACAACGTGATATGCCAATTTCTATTTACCCTTCATAAGGACCCTTTTCATCGAATCCGATCCGACTAAAGTGGGAGAGACAGACACCCGCTAGCCACCTTATGCAACTAGTGCATGTCAGTCGGTGGAACCCGTCTCACGTAAGAGTACGTGGAAGGTTGGTCTGGGCCGCTTCATCCCACGATGCCGCCGAATCAAGATAAGACTAGTAACAGCAAGTAAATTGACAAAATCGACGCCCACAACAACTTGTGTTCTACTCGTGCATAGAAACTACACATAGACCTAGCTCATGATGCCACTGTTGGGGATCGTCGCAGAAATTTAAAATTTTCTACGCATCACCAAGATCAATCTATGGAGTAATATAGCAACGAGGGGAAGGAGAGTGCATCTACATACCCTTGTAGATCGCTAAGTGGAAGCGTTCAAGAACGCGGATGAAGGAGTCGTACTCGTCGTGATCCAAATCACCGATGATCCTAGTGCCGAACGGACGGCACCTCCGCGTTCAACACACGTACAGCCCGGTGACGTCTCCTACGCCTTGATCCAGCAAGGGGAGAAGGAGAGGTTGGGGAAGACTCCATCCAGCAGCAGCACGACGGCATGGTGGTGAAGGAGGAGCGTGGCAATCCTGCAGGGCTTCGCCAAGCACCGCGGGAGAAGAGGAGGACTTGGGAGAGGGGGAGGGCTGCGCCAGAACTTGGGTGCGGCTGCCCTCCCACCCCCCACATATATATAGGGGCAAGGGAGAGGGGGGCCGGCCCCCTCAGATCCAATCTGAGGAGGGGGCGGCGGCCAGGGGGGTTGCCTTGCCCCCCAAGGCAAGGGGGCGCCCCCCTTTAGGGTTCCCCCAAACCCTAGGCGCATGGGCCCTAGGGGGGAGGCGCCCAGCCCACTAAGGGGCTGGTCCCTCTCCACACACAGCCCATAGGGCCCTCCGGGGCAGGTGGACCCTCCCGGTGGACCCCCGGAACCCCTCGTGGTCCCGGTACAATACCGGTAACCCCCGAATTATTCCGGTGACCGTATGATGACTTCCCATATATAAATCTTTACCTCCGGACCATTCCGGAACTCCTCGTGACGTCCGGGATCTCATCCGGGACTCCGAACAACATTCGGTAACCACGTATATCTATTCCCTATAACCCTAGCGTCATCGAACCTTAAGTGTGTAGACCCTACGGGTTCGGGAGTCATGCAGACATGGCCGAGACAACTCTCCGGTCAATAACCAACAGCGGGATCTGGATACCCATGTTGGCTCCCACATGCTCCACGATGATCTCATCGGATGAACCACGATGTCAAGGATTCAATCAATCCCGTATACAATTCCCTTTGTCTAGCGTACGATACTTGCCCGAGATTCGATCGTCGGTATCCCGATACCTTGTTCAATCTCGTTACCGGCAAGTCTCTTTACTCGTTCCGTAACACATCATCCCGTGATCAACTCCTTGGTCACATTGTGCACATGATGATGATGTCCTACCGAGTGGGCCCAGAGATACCTCTCCGTTTACACGAGTGACAAATCCCAGTCTCGATTCGTGCCAACCCAACAGACACTTTCGGAGATACCTGTAGTGTACCTTTATAGCCACCCAGTTACGTTGTGACGTTTGGCACACCCAAAGCACTCCTACGGTATCCGGGAGTTGCACAATCTCATGGTCTAAGGAAATGATACTTGACATTAGAAAAGCTTTAGCATACGAACTACACGATCTTGTGCTAGGCTTAGGATTGGGTCTTGTCCATCACATCATTCTCCTAATGATGTGATCCCGTTATCAACGACATCCAATGTCCATGGTCAGGAAACCGTAACCATCTATTGATCAACGAGCTAGTCAACTAGAGGCTTACTAGGGACATGATGTTGTCTATGTATCCACACATGTATCTGAGTTTCCTATCAATACAATTCTAGCATGGATAATAAACGATTATCATGAACAAGGAAATATAATAATAACCAATTTATTATTGCCTCTAGGGCATATTTCCAAAATGCATGAGTAATAACTTCGCTGCGGATAGCTCCAGAACCGATCAGAAGATATTCTTTCCCTTGAGTAGGGGTTCTTGGCGCTATTGAAGAAGGTGTTGTCTGCTTTGAAGCCGTTGACATTAAAGGATCCGGGTGCTGATGCAGGACCTGGAAACCTGGGAAACCTTGGCATTGGCTTCTGTACCTGAGGCCTGTGCTCAACGTGATAGTCAAACTAAGGACCAGCAGCAGGCACAGGAGCAGTAGCATCATTGGCTTCATTGACTTCTGGCACATTGGTTGGTGCAGGCTCCACATTTGCTTCAGCCATGACAACATCATTGGCTTCATTTGTGTTGGTGGTGGCAGCCTCAAGATTCTCAACCTCCAGTTGATGAGGTGGAGGGTCGGGCACAGACACGTTCTCCTCGAGAACAGCTTCTTCAGTAATGGGAGAGTAGGGACACGTTCTTCTTCTTGTGTGTCGTCGGCTGATGCAGCCAGAATGTCTTCAGCAGCTTTAGCCTCAGACTCGGAGACATTCGCAGTAGGAGTGGCATCTGGAAACACTTGACGTGTAACAGATTGGTGGGGCACTTCTCCTTCTGGAACACTCGAAAGAGGGACTTGAGACCTTGGTCCTTTGCGAAGCCTGCGTAACACTGGCGACGCCTCTGGAGACGGAGTTGGCTGGGCCTCAAAGTCATCTTCTTCTTCTTGTCGGGGTGGTGTGACTTGTTGTTGTGGGTGGTCAGCCCATGGTGCATCCTGAGCAATTGGCGTCAGAGGACGACCAATGCTGATGAGTTCGCTGTGCGTAAGCACAAGCGATGATACCAAGTTGTGCTCGATCTGAGGAAGAACTACATCATCTTCAACATTGTCATGGTGACCAATGTCTTCAGCAACGGTGGGATCAACTGCTGGAATGTCTTCAGCTTCATGAGCCTCTGTGGAAGCAGGCTCATGGACAGTCAGTTGGCACTCTTGATGTTCAGCTGCAGGGCGAACCATGGAGATAGGTTCAACAACTAAGGGCTCTGTGGGAGCAGCCCGATCCTTCTTGGTCTTGCGCTTCTTCTTGGAGGGAGCAGCATCAGAGGCTTCAAGATGTTTCCTCTTTCTCGCTTCAGCCTCAGCAGTCCTCGTCTTCTTTAGTTCTGAAGCGGTTGACCTGACCTTTGGCTTCGAGCCAGTCATGCTGGCTGGGAAGACAATGGGATGTGCTTCCTGCCTTGGTGCTTCGAGTTCGGCCACATCTGGCTTCTTCTTCTTCTTTGCAGCCATCCTGGGATCGATGCCAGGACAACCAAGGGCCTTGCGCTTCTCAGCCTCATTGTAGGCTTGCACACACTTGTCAGCCAGGCTCTTCATGCGCTCACGAGAACCTTGAGCTTCTTCACGCTTCTTGAGAAAGGCTTCTTTGAGCTCGTGCAGCATGATCTTGAAGTTTTTGACTTCTTGCACGCTAAGCTTGGCCATGTGCTTCTTGAACTGAGCTTTCTCAAAGTCAATCTTTTGCTTCAGTTCGACGATGCGCTGAGCTAGAGCTAGCTCTGAAGCAATGGCGCCATGGAAGGCGACAATGAGGCCAATTGAAAGTTGCAGATCATCAAAGCTGAGGTTGGGCGTGTCAAACCACTCATCAATGAAGTTGTGGATGATTGCCACGTCAAAGAGAGGCAAATCATTGAAGATTTCTGCTTCTTCTTTGCTCTTGATCAGTTGCTCAAGAGCGTCATCTGCAAGATCTTCATCGCTGGACAGATCAATGGCGTCATTGCGCAGAATAGCAGCAGCAGTCAGTTCTTGGCTGGTGTGTTGCAAAGGCATCTTTACTCTCGAGGGCTTGGAGATGTGTGACAAATCTTTAGACTGCACACTATCTTCAGGAGGTGCAGTAGCCAGTGGCTTCGCCCGTGAGATTTTTGGTGCTGAGGCAGGCTTTGAAGCTTTAGGCTGCTTCAGTTTCTTTGGCTTCGGCGGTGCAGGCGCTTCATCAGATTCAGCGTCATCTGCAGGCTCATCCACAGCTGTCCCTTGAACCATGATATGAGTGATGAGACCTTCCAGGTTGTAGAAGGGCCCAACAAGATTGGGTTCAGCTTCGCGGGTGCCATCGGCACGGGGAGCAGAGGGACCAGGGTTGAAGTCTAGTCCCAATGACTTCTTGTTCTGCTTCGCCGAATTCTGGGCAAACTGGAAGTTGCGCTTGAACAGATTGTCGTCACGACACCATAGCAATGACGATGGGTCAGCATCCGCAGGCTGTGGTCCACGGACCATGCAGGGATAGAAGCCTTGTTCAATGGCTTCATCTCTGGACCTGGGTTGAAGATTTCTGTATAGGATGTCTCCCCATGGTCGCTTGATGGCATTCTTCTCAGCATATTCCTTGGTCACAAACCTGTACTTGAACCACTGTTCTGCCCAATATCGTCGAATCCATTGGATTCGTGTCTTGCGCTGATTGTAATCCTCTTCTGGATCTGTCTTGTATAGCTCTGAGAGGTCATCGGGCAGATCTCTTGATGTTTCACCTCGACGCTTTCTGCCACCCTTCCTTACTGATTTCTCTGCAGCCATGAACTTTAAACTGAATGGCTTCAACATGTTCAAAGGCTTCAAAGGCTTTTGCTTGCTGGACAAACAGGAACTGGCTTCGGGAGAATTTATATGATGCTGTAAGAATTCTGCAAATGAATGCAGACTATGAGAACCAAGGGATTCTCCCACGGACATGTACCTGTGACATCATTAAGGTGCGAGGGAAGGGGAAGAGGTCATATGCATTCTCAGAAGATTTTGAAGATAAATCTGTTTAGAAGACATTGACCTCAACGTGCGAAGACATTCACTCATAGATAAAGAGTTGGTTCCAGATTTGTACGAATCCATGGATCAATACAAGTGAGGAACCTAACTACTTTGTGAAGCATAAGTGAACATACTAGGCATATTATGAGATGCAGTATGAAATAGATCCAACTTGTGTGAATAGAAACTTCTTGTGGTAGAAAGTGATGAATCTATAGGATCAAAGGGGTCGTAAAAAGGAAGTTCTATTTACCACACGAAGAACTAATAGACGGAGTGGAAGAGGAGGCCGAGTAGTTCGATCGTCCGTGCCCTAACTTGGCGATGGAGGACACCTACGGCGACGGCGGAGAAGACGATGTCCGCAGCCGGCGTGAAGACGGCGTCGGAGAGGTCGCGGCAGCTAAGAGCTTCGTCGCCGGCGTCGTCAAGGGCTAGTGGTGGTGCTAGGGTTTGTGCGAGAGTGGAAGAAAGGATAATGACTGTGGTGAGGCGTGTATTTATAGGGATAGGGACGACACAGTGTTATTACACAGGTGCCCCTGGTGATTCACATCTAAAGGACATGTGGACATCATGCAAAATATCGGAGGTTGTTCCATGTTCCCACGCATGCCTGGATTGTCGGGTGGTCGGTCCCACTTCTCCGGGTTTCAGGTGAAGGAATTAGCATTGAAAGCGGACTTAATGTTTGTCTCTGTATCTTCTACTGACAAGGACGCAGAGAAGACATTCGACAGTTTCAAGAGAATGCATATGATTTGGAGAGATAGAGTTTGAGATAGAAAGCATAGAGAGGTTAGGGTCCGATCACATTCACTTAGTTCAAAAGATTCAACAAGAATACATAGCTATAAGTGAATGTTGTAGAGGACAGAACACTAGTATATATGTGACCTTGTTGAGCTTGTACACCATGTCAGGATGTTTTGGATCTTCAAAGCCAGGCGGTTGTGCAACATACACTTCTTCTTCAATCTTGCTATTGAGAAAAGCGCTCTTCACATCCATTTGATATAGAAGAATATTATGATGATTTGCATAAGCCAGCAGTATGCGTATGGCTTCAAGTCTGGCCACAGGAGCAAATGTTTCGTCGAAGTCAATCCCTTCAACTTGAGTGTAACCTTGAGCAACGAGACGAGCTTTGTTTTTGACAACTTGACCATGCTCATCTTGCTTGTTGCGATATATCCATTTGGTGCCTATTATATTGTGCTTGCGAGGGTCAGGACGCTTAACCAGTTCCCATACATTATTCAGCTCAAACTGTTGAAGCTCTTCTTGCATAGCTTGAATCCATTCAGGTTCCATGAAGGCTTCTTCAACTTTCTTGGGTTCAGATATTGAGACGAATGCGAAGTGCCCACAGAAATTTGCTAGCTGTGTTGCCCTTGAAGGAGTGAGTGGACCTGGTGCATTGATGCTATCAATTATTCTCTCAATATGTACTTCATTTGCAACACGAGGATGTACAAGACGAAGATTTTGCTCTTGCTGATCATTGTCATCGTTAGAGGGAT
>NC_053023.1:198070240-198119123 GCF_003073215.2 Triticum urartu
TGAGTTTGATCACGGGATGATGTGTTACGGAACGAGTAAAGAGACTTGCCGGTAACGAGATTGAACAAGGTATCGGGATACCGACGATCGAATCTCGGGCAAGTATCGTACCGCTAGACAAAGGGAATTGTATACGGGATTGATTAAGTCCTTGACATCGTGGTTCATCCGATGAGATCATCGTGGAACATGTGGGAGCCAACATGGGTATCCAGATCCCGCTGTTGGTTATTGACCGGAGAGTCGTCTCGGTCATGTCTGCATGTCTCCCGAACCCGTAGGGTCTACACACTTAAGGTTCGGTGACGCTAGGGTTGAAGAGATATTAGTATGCGGTAACCCGTTGTTCGGAGTCCCGGATGAGATCCCGGACGTCACGAGGAGTTCCGGAATGGTCCGGAGGTGAAGAATTATATATAGGAAGTGCCAGTTTCGGCCAGGGACAAGTTTCGGGGTCACCGGTATTGTACCGGGACCACCGGAAGGGTCCCGGGGGTCCACCGGGTGGGGCCACCTGCCCCGGGGGGCCACATGGGCTGTAGGGGGTGCGCCTTGGCCTATATGGGCCAAGGGCACCAGCCCCTAGAGGCCCATGCACCAAAGGGACAAGGAGGGAGGGAGTCCTAAAGGGGGAAGGCACCTCCGAGGTGCCTTGGGGAGGATGGACTCCTCCCCCCCTTGGCCGCACCCTTCCTTGGAGGAAGGGGCAAGGCTGCGCCCCCCCTCTCCCTTGGCCCTATATATAGTGGGGCAAAGGGAGGGCAACCATACCTAAGGCCTGGCGCCTCCCTCTCCCTCCCGTGACACATCTCCCTCCTCCCGCAGCGCTTAGGCGAAGCCCTGTTGGAATCCCGCTACTTCCACCACCACGCCGTCGTGCTGCTGGATCTCCATCAACCTCTCCTCCCCCCTTGCTGGATCAAGAAGGAGGAGACGTCGCTGCTCCGTACATGTGTTGAACGCGGAGGTGCCGTCCGTTCGGCGCTAGGATCATCGGTGATTTGGATCACGACGAGTACGACTCCATCAACCCCGTTCTCTTGAACGCTTCCGCGCGCGATCTACAAGGGTATGTAGATCCACTCCTCCCTCGTTGCTAGATGACTCCATAGATAGATCTTGGTGACACGTAGGAAAATTTTGAATTTATGCTACGTTCCCCACAGTGGCATCATGAGCTAGGTCTATGCGTAGTTTCTATGCACGAGCAACACAAAGTAGTTGTGGGCGTTGATTTTGTTCAATATGCTTACCGTTACTAGTCCAATCTTGATTCGGTGGCATTGTGGGATGAAGCGGCCCGGACCGACCTTACACGTACTCTTACGTGAGACTGGTTCCACCGACTGACATGCACTAGTTGCATAAGGTGGCTAGCGGGTGTCTGTCTCTCCCACTTTAGTCGGATCGGATTCGATGAAAAGGGTCCTTATGAAGGGTAAATAGAATTGGCATATCACGTTGTGGTTTTGGCGTAGGTAAGAAACGTTCTTGCTAGAAACCTATAGCAGCCACGTAAAAACTTGCAACAACAATTAGAGGACGTCTAACTTGTTCTTGCAGCATATGTCGTGTGATGTGATATGGCCAAAAGGATGTGATGAATGATATATGTGATGTATGAGATTGATCATGTTCTTGTAATAGGAATCACGACTTGCATGTCGATGAGTATGACAACCGGCAGGAGCCATAGGAGTTGTCTTAATTTATTGTATGACCTGCGTGTCAAATAAAACCATGTAATTACTTTACTTTATTGCTAACCGTTAGCTATAGTAGTAGAAGTAATAGTTGACGAGACAACTTCATGAAGACACGATGATGGAGATCATGATGATGGAGATCATGGTGTCATGCCGGTGACAGATGATCATGGAGCCCCAAGATGGAGATCAAAGGAGCCTATATGATATTGGCCATATCATGTCACTATTATTTGATTGCATGTGATGTTTATCATGTTTATACATCTTATTTGCTTAGAACGACGGTAGTAAATAAGATGATCCCTCATTAAATAATTTCAAGAAAGTGTTCCCCCTAACTGTGCACCGTTGCGACAGTTCGTGTTTCGAAGCACCACGTGATGATCGGGTGTGATAGATTCCAACGTTCACATACAACGGGTGTAAGACAGATTTACACATGCAAACACTTAGGTTGACTTGACGAGCCTAGCATGTACAGACATGGCCTCGGAACACAGAAGACCGAAAGGTCGAGCATGAGTCGTATAGAAGATACGATCAACATGAAGATGTTCACCGATGTTGACTAGTCCGTCTCACGTGATGATCGGACACGGCCTAGTTGACTCGGATCATGTAATCACTTAGATGACTAGAGGGATGTCTATCTGAGTGGGAGTTCATAAGATGAACTTAATTATCCTGAACATAGTCAAAAGGTCTTCGCAAATTATGTCGTAGCTCGCGCTTCAGTTCTACTGTTTAGATATGTTCCTAGAGAAAATTTAGTTGAAAGTTGATAGTAGCAATTATGCGGACTAGGTCCGTAAACTGAGGATTGTCCTCATTGCTTCATAGAAGGCTTATGTCCTTAATGCACCGCTCAGTGTGCTGAACCTCGAACGTCGTCTGTGGATGTTGCGAACATCTGACATACACATTTTGATAACTACGTGATAGTTCAGTTAAACGGTTTAGAGTTGAGGCACCGAAGACGTTTTGAAACGTCGCGAAAACATATGAGATGTTTCGAGGGCTGAAATTGGGATTTCAGGCTCGTGCCCACATCAAGAGGTATAAGACCTCCGACGATTTTCTTAGCCACAAACTAAGGAGAAAAGCTCAATTTGTGCTTGTGCTCAGATTGTCTGAGTACAACAATCGCTTGAATCGAGTGGGAGTTGATCTTCCAGATGAAATATGTGATGTTCTCCGAAGTCATTACCACCAAGCTGCTAGAGCTTCGTGATGAACTATAATATATCAGGGACATATATGATGATCCTTGAGATATTCGCGATGTTTGACACCACAAAAGTAGAAATCAAGAAGGAGCATCAATTGTTGATGGTTGGTGAAACCACTAGTTTCAAGAAGGGCAAGGGCAAGAAGGGATACTTCATGAAACGGCAAATCAGTCTGCTCTCTAGTGAAGAAACCCAAGGTTGAACCCAAACCCGAGACTAAGTGCTTCTGTAATAAGGGGAACAGCCACTGGAGCAGAATTACCCTAGATACTTGGTAGATGAGAAGGCTGGCAAGGTCGATAGAAGTATATTGGATATACATTGTGTTGATGTGTACTTTACTAGTACTCCTAGTAGCACCAGGGTATTAGATACCGGTTCGGTTGCTAAGTGTTAGTAACTCGAAATAAAAGCTACGGAATAAACGGAGACTAGCTAAAGGTGAGCTGACGATATGTGTTGGAAGTGTCTCCAATGTTGATATGATCAAGCATCGCACGCTCCCTCTACCATCGAGATTGGTGTTAAACCTAAATAATTGTTATTTGGTGTTTGCGTTGAGCATAGACATGATTGGATTATGTCTATCGCAATACGGTTATTCATTTAAGGAGAATAATGGTTACTCTGTTTATTTGAATAATACCTTCAATGGTCTTACACCTAAAATGAATGGTTTATTGAATCTCGATCGTAGTGATACACATGTTCATGCCAAAAGATATAAGATAGTAATGATAGTACCACCTACTTGTGGCACTGCCTTAAGTCATATCGGTATAAAACGCATGAAGAAGCTCCATGTTGATGGATCTTTGGACTCACTCATTTTTGAAAGGATTGAGACATGCGAACCATGTTTGTTGGTAGATATGCATGAAGAAACTCCATACAGATGGATCGTTTGGACTCACTTGATTTTGAATCACTTGAGACATGCAAATCATACCACATGGGCAAGATGACTGAAAGCCTCGTTTTCAGTAAAATGGAACTAGAAAGCAACTTGTTGGAAGTAATACATTTTGATGTGTGCAGTCCAATGAGTGTTGAGGCGTGTAGTGGATATCGTTATGTTCTTACTTCACAGATGATTTGAGTAGATGTTGAGTATATTTACTTGATGAATCACGAGTCTGAATTATTGAAAGGTTCAAGTAATTTCAGGGTGAAGTTGAAAGATCGTCGTGACAAGAGGATAAAATATCTATGATATGATCATAGAGATGAATATCTGAATTACGAGTTTGGCACAGAATTAAGACATTGTGGAAATTGTTTCACAACTAATACAGCCTGGAACACCATAGTGTGATGGTGTGTCCGAACATCATAACTGCACCCTATTGGATATGATGCATACATGATGTCTCTTATCGAATTACCACGATAGTTTATGGGTTAGGCATTAGAGACAACCACATTCACTTTAAATAGGGCACCACGTAATTCCGATGAGATGACACCGTATGAACTATGGTTTAGAGAAACCTAAGCTGTCATTTCTTAAAAGTTTGGGGCTGCGACGCTTATGTGAAAAAGTTTCAGGCTGATAAGCTCGAACCCAAAGCGGATAAATGCATCTTCATAGGACACCCAAAACAGTTGGGTATACCTCCTGTCTCAGATCCGAAAGAAATAAGGGATTGTTTCTAGAATCGGGTCCTTTCTCGAGGAAAAGTTTCTCTCGAAAGAATTGAGTGGGAGGATGGTGGAGACTTGATGAGGTTATTGAACCGTCTCTTCAACTAGTGTGTGCAGGGCACAGGGTTGTTCCTGTGGCACCTACACCAATTGAAGTGGAAGCTTATGATAGTGATCATGAAACTTCAGATCAAGTCACTACCAAACTCGTGGGATGACAAGGATGCGTACTACTTCAGAGTGGTACGTAATCCTGTCTTGGAAGTCATGTTGCTAGACAACAATGAACCTACGAGCTATGGAGAAGCGATGGTGGGCCCGGATTCCGATAAATGGCTCGAGGCCATAAAATCCGAGAGAGGATCCATGTATGAAAACAAAGTGTAGACTTTGGAAGAACTACTTGATGGTCGTAAGGCTGTTGAGTACAGATGGATTTTAAAAGGAAGATGGACAATGATGGTAAATGTCACCATTAAGAAAGCTCGACTTGTCGTTAAGATGTTTCGTCATCGACAAGTTCAAGGAGTTGACTACGATGAGACTTTCTCACTCGTAGCGATGCTAAGAGTCTGTTGGAATTATATTAGCGATTACTGCATTATTTATGAAATCTTGCAGATAGGATGTCAAAACATTGTTTCCTCGACGATTTTCTTGAGGAAAGGTTGTATGTGATACAACCGGAAGGTTTTGTCAATCCTGAAAGATGCTAATAAGTATGCAAAGCTCCAGCAATCCTTCTGAGGACTGGAGTAAGCATCTCGGAGTTGGAATGTATGCTTTGATGAGATGATCAAAGATTTTGGGTTTATACAAAGTTTATGAGAAACTTGTATTTCCAAAGAAGTGAGTGGGAGCACTATAGAATTTCTGATGAGTATATGTTGTTGACATATTGTTGATCAGAAATGACGTAGAATTTCTGGAAAGCATATAGAGTTATTTGGAAAGTGTTTTTCAATGGAAAGCCTGGATTAAGCTACTTGAACATTGAGCATCAAGATCTATAAGGATAGATCAAAACGCTTAAATGGTACTTTCAAATGAGCACATACCTTGACATGATCTTGAAGGTGTTCAAGATGGATCAGTCAAAGAAGGAGTTCTTGCCTGAGTTGTAAGGTATGAAGTTAAGACTTAAAGCTCGACCAGGCAGAAGAAAGAGGAAGGACGAGGTCGTCCCCTATGCTTTACATAGGCTCTCTACAGTATGCTATGCTGTGTACCGCACCTGAAGTGTGCCTTGCCATGAGTCAGTCAAGGGGTACAAGAGTGATCGAAGAATGGATCACAGGACAGCGGTCAAGTTATCCTTAGTAACTAGTGGACTAAGGAATTTTCTCGATTATGGAGTGGTAAAAGAGTTCGTCGTAAAGGTTACGCCGATGCAAACTTTGACACTAATCCAGATTATTCTGAGTAGTAAACTGGATTCGTATAGTAGAACAGTTATTTGGAATAGCTCCAAATGTAGCGTGTAGATCTACAAGATGACATAGAAATTTGCGAAGTACATACGGATCTGAATGTTGCAGACCCGTTGACTAAAACCTCTCTCACAAGCAAACATGATCAAAACCAGAACTCATTGAGTCTTAATCACATGATGATGTGAACTATTAGTGACACTAGTAAACTCTTGGATGTTGTCACATGGCGATGTGACCTGTGAGTGTTAATCACATGCGATGTGAACTAGATTATTGACTCTAGTGCAAGTGGGAGACTGTTGGAAATATGCCCTAGAGGCAATAATAAATTGGTTATTATTATATTTCCTTGTTCATGATAATCGTTTATTATCCATGCTATAATTGTATTGATAGGAAACTCAAATACATGTGTGGATACATAGACAACACCATGTCCCTAGTAAGCCTCTAGTTGACTAGCTCGTTGATCAATAGATGGTTACGGTTTCCTGACCATGGACATTGGATGTCGTTGATAACGGGATCACATCATTAGGAGAATGATGTGATGGACAAGACCCAATCCTAAGCCACAAAGATCGTGTAGTTCGTATGCTAAAGCTTTTCTAATGTCAAGTATCATTTCCTTAGACCATGAGATTGTGCAACTCCCGGATACCGTAGGAGTGCTTTGGGTGTGCCAAACGTCACAACGTAACTGGGTGGCTATAAAGGTACACTACAGGTATCTCCGAAAGTGTCTGTTGGGTTGGCACGAATCGAGACTGGGATTTGTCACTCCGTGTAAACGAAGAGGTATCTCTGGGCCCACTCGGTAGGACATCATCATAATGTGCACAATGTGATCAAGGAGTTGATCACGGGATGATGTGTTACGGAACGAGTAAAGAGACTTGCCGGTAACGAGATTGAACAAGGTATCGGGATACCGACGATCGAATCTCGGGCAAGTATCACCGCTAGACAAAGGGAATTGTATACGGGATTGATTAAGTCCTTGACATCGTGGTTCATACGATGAGATCATCGTGGAACATGTGGGAGCCAACATGGGTATCCAGATCCCGCTGTTGGTTATTGACCGGAGAGTCACGTCTCGGTCATGTCTGCATGTCTCCCGAACCCGTAGGGTCTACACACTTAAGGTTCGGTGACGCTGGGGTTATGAGATATTAGTATGTGGTAACCCGAAAGTTGTTCGGAGTCCCGGATGAGATCCCGGACGTCACGAGGAGTTCCGGAATGGTCCGGAGGTAAAGAATTATATATAGGAAGTGCTATTTCGGCCATCGGGACAAGTTTCGGGGTCACCGGTATTGTACCGGGACCACCGGAAGGGTCCCGGGGGTCCACCGGGTGGGGCCACCTGCCCCGGGGGGCCACATGGGCTGTAGGGGTGCGCCTTGGCCTACATATGGGCCAAGGGCACCAGCCCCTAGAGGCCCATGCCAAAGGGACAAGAGAAGGGGAGAGTCCTAAAGGGGGAAGGCACCTCCGAGGTGCCTTGGGGAGGATGGACTCCTCCCCCCTGGCCGCACCCTTCCTTGGAGGAAGGGGCAAGGCTGCGCCCTCCCCCTCTCCCTTGGCCCTATATATAGTGGGGGGAAGGGAGGGCAACCAACCTAAGCCTGGCGCCTCCCTCCCTCCCATGACACATCTCCCTCCTCCCGCAGCGCTTGGCGAAGCCCTGTTGGAATCCCGCTACCACGCCGTCGTGCTGCTGGATCTCCATCAACCTCTCCTTCCCCCTTGCTGGATCAAGAAGGAGGAGACGTCGCTGCTCCGTACGTGTGTTGAACGCGGAGGTGCCGTCCGTTCGGCGCTAGGATCATCGGTGATTGATCACGACGAGTACGACTCCATCAACCCCGTTCTCTTGAACGCTTCCGCGCGATCTACAAGGGTATGTAGATGCACTCTCCTTCCCCTCGTTGCTAGATACTCCATAGATTGATCTTGGTGACAGCGTAGAAAATTTTGAATTTGCTACGTTCCCCAACAGTGGCATCATGAGCTAGGTCTATGCGTAGTTTCTATGCACAAGTAGAACACAAGTGTTGTGGGCGTGATTTTGTCAATTTACTTACCGTTACTAGTCTTATCTTGATTCGGCGGCATGGGATGAAGCGGCCCGGACCGACCTTACACGTACTCTTACGTGAGACTGGTTCCACCGACTGACATGCACTAGTTGCATAAGGTGGCTAGCGGGTGTCTGTCTCTCCCACTTTAGTCGGATCGGATTCGATGAAAAGGGTCCTTATGAAGGGTAAATAGCAATTGGCATATCACGTTGTGGTTTTTGCGTAGGTAAGAAACGTTCTTGCTAGAAACCATAGCAGCCACGTAAAACATGCAAACAACAATTAGAGGACGTCTAACTTGTTTTTGCAGGGTATGCTATGTGATGTGATATGGCCAAAAGGATGTGATGAATGATATATGTGATGTATGAGATTGATCATGTTCTTGTAATAGGAATCACGACTTGCATGTCGATGAGTATGACAACCGGCAGGAGCCATAGGAGTTGTCTTAATTTATTTATGACCTGCGTGTCAACATAAACGTCATGTAATTACTTTACTTTATTGCTAACCGTTAGCCATAGTAGTAGAAGTAATAGTTGACGAGACAACTTCATGAAGACACGATGATGGAGATCATGATGATGGAGATCATGGTGTCATGCCGGTGACAAATGATCATGGAGCCCCAAGATGGAGATCAAAGGAGCTATATGATATTGGCCATATCATGTCACTATTATTTGATTGCATGTGATGTTTATCATGTTTATACATCTTATTTGCTTAGAACGACGGTAGTAAATAAGATGATCTCATTAAAATTTCAAGAAAGTGTTCCCCCTAACTGTGCACCGTTGCGACAGTTCGTTTTTCGAAGCACCACGTGATGATCGGGTGTTAGATTCTTACGTTCACATACAACGGGTGTAAGACAGATTTACACATGCAAAACACTTAGGTTGACTTGACGAGCCTAGCATGTACAGACATGGCCTCGGAACACAGAAGACCGAAAGGTCGAGCATGAGTCGTATAGAAGATACGATCAACATGAAGATGTTCACCGATTGACTAGTCCGTCTCACGTGATGATCGGACACGGCCTAGTTGACTCGGATCATTAATCACTTAGATGACTAGAGGGATGTCTATCTGAGTGGGAGTTCATAAGATGAACTTAATTATCCTGAACATAGTCAAAAGGTCTTGCAAATTATGTCGTAGCTCGCGCTTCAGTTCTACTGTTTAGATATGTTCCTAGAGAAAATTTAGTTGAAATTGATAGTAGCAATTATGCGGACTAGGTCCGTAAACTGAGGATTGTCCTCATTGCTTCATAGAAGGCTTATGTCCTTAATGCACCGCTCAGTGTGCTGAACCTCGAACGTGTCTGTGGATGTTGCGAACATCTGACATACACATTTTGATAACTACGTGATAGTTCAGTTAAACGGTTTAGAGTTGAGGCACCGAAGACGTTTTGAAACGTCGCGAAACATATGAGATGTTTGAGGGCTGAAATTGGGATTTCAGGCTCGTGCCCACGTCAAGAGGTATAAGACCTCCGACGATTTTCTTAGCCTGCAAACTAAGGGAGAAAAGCTCAATTGTTGAGCTTGTGCTCAGATTGTCTGAGTACAACAATCCATTTGAATCGAGTGGGAGTTGATCTTCCAGATGAGATAGTGATGTTTCTCCGAAGTCATTACCACCAAGCTGCTAGAGCTTCATGATGAACTATGATATATCAGGGACATATATGATGATCCTTGAGATATTCGCGATGTTTGACACCACAAAAGTAGAAATCAAGAAGGAGCATCAATTGTTGATGGTTGGTGAAACCACTAGTTTCAAGAAGGGCAAGGGCAAGAAGGGATACTTCATGAAAGGCAAATCACTGCTGCTCTAGTGAAGAAACCCAAGGTTGAACCCAAAACCCGAGACTAAGTGCTTCTGTAATAAGGGGAACAGCCACTGGAGCAGAATTACCTAGATACTTGGTAGATGAGAAGGCTGGCAAGGTCGATAGAAGTATATTGGATATACATTGTGTTGATGTGTACTTTACTAGTACTCCTAGTAGCACCAGGGTATTAGATACCGGTTCGGTTGCTAAGTGTTAGTAACTCGAAATAAAAGCTACGGAATAAACGGAGACTAGCTAAAGGTGAGCTGACGATATGTGTTGGAAGTGTTTCCAATGTTGATATGATCAAGCATCGCACGCTCCCTCTACCATCGAGATTGGTGTTAAACCTAAATAATTGTTATTTGGTGTTTGCGTTGAGCATAGACATGATTGGATTATGTCTATCGCAATACGGTTATTCATTTAAGGAGAATAACGGTTACTCTGTTTATTTGAATAATACCTTCAATGGTCTTGCACCTAAAATGAATGGTTATTGAATCTCGATCGTAGTGATACACATGTTCATGCCAAAAGATATAAGATAGTAATGATAGTACCACCTACTTGTGGCACTGCCACATAAGTCATATCGGTATAAAACGCATGAAGAAGCTCCATGTTGATGGATCTTTGGGCTCACTCTTTTGAAAGTGAGACATGCGAACCATGTCTATTGGTGTATATGCATGAAGAAACTCCATACAGATGGATCGTTTGGACTCACTTGATTTTGAATCACTTGAGACATGCAAATCATACCACATGGGCAAGATGACTGAAAGCCTCGTTTTCAGTAAAATGGAACTAGAAAGCAACTTGTTGGAAGTAATACATGTTGATGTGTGCAGTCCAATGAGTGCTGAGGCGTGTGGATATCGTTATGTTCTTACTTCACAGATGATTTGAGTAGATGTTGAGTATATTTACTTGATGAATCACGAGTCTGAATTATTGAAAGGTTCAAGTAATTTCAGGGTGAAGTTGAAAGATCGTCGTGACAAGAGGATAAAATATCTATGATATGATCATAGAGATGAATATCTGAATTACGAGTTTGGCAACAGAATTAAGACATTGTGGAAATTTTTCACAACTAATACAGCCTGGAACACCATAGTGTGATGGTGTGTCCGAACATCATAACTGCACCCTATTGGATATGATGCATACCATGATGTCTCTTATCGAATTACCACGATAGTTATGGGTTAGGCATTAGAGACAACCACATTCACTTTAAATAGGCCACGTAATTCCGATGAGATGACACCGTATGAACTATGGTTTAGAGAAACCTAAGCTGTCATTTCTTAAAAGTTTGGGGCTGCGACGCTTATGTGAAAAAGTTTCAGGCTGATAAGCTCGAACCCAAAGCGGATAAATGCATCTTCATAGGACACCCAAAACAGTTGGGTATACCTCCTGTCTCAGATCGAAAGCAATAAGGGATTGTTTCTAGAATCGGGTCCTTTCTCGAGGAAAAGTTTCTCTCGAAAGAATTGAGTGGGAGGATGGTGGAGACTTGATGAGGTTATTGAACCGTCTCTTCAACTAGTGTGTGACAGGCACAAGTTGTTCCTGTGGCACCTACACCAATTGAAGTGGAAGCTTATGATAGTGATCATGAAACTTCAGATCAAGTCACTACCAAACCTCGTGGGATGACAAGGATGCGTACTACTTCAGAGTGGTACGTAATCCTGTCTTGGAAGTCATGTTGCTAGACAACAATGAACCTACGAGCTATGGAGAAGCGATGGTGGGCCGGATTCCGATAAATGGCTCGAGGCCATATAATCCGAGAGAGGATCCATGTATGAAAACAAAGTGTAGACTTTGGAAGAACTACTTGATGGTCGTAAGGCTGTTGAGTACAGATGGATTTAAAAGGAAGACGGACAATGATGGTAAATGTCACCATTAAAAAGCTCGACTTGTCGTTAAGATGTTTTCGACAAGTTCAAAGGAGTTGACTACGATGAGACTTTCTCGTAGCGATGCTAAGAGTCTGTTGGAATTATATTAGCGATTACTGCATTATTTATGAAATCTTGCAGATAGGATGTCAAAACATTGTTTCCTCGACGATTTCTTGAGGAAAGGTTGTATGTGATACAACCGGAAGGTTTTGTCAATCCTGAAAGATGCTAATAAGTATGCAAAGCTCCAGCAATCCTTCTAAGGACTGGAGTAAGCATCTCGGAGTTGGAATGTATGCTTTGATAAGATGATCAAAGTTTTGGGTGTATACAAAGTTATGAGAAACTTGTATTTCCAAAGAAGTGAGTGGGAGCACTATAGAATTTCTGATAAATATATGTTGTTGACATATTGTTGATCAGAAATGACGTAGAATTTCTGGAAAGCATATAGGGTTATTTGGAAAGTGTTTTTCAATGGAAAGCCTGGATTAAGCTACTTGAACATTGAGCATCAAGATCTATAAGGATAGATCAAAACGCTTAATGGTACTTTCAAATGAGCACATACCTTGACATGATCTTGAAGGTGTTCAAGATGGATCAGTCAAAGAAGGAGTTCTTGCCTGAGTTGTAAGGTATGAAGTTAAGACTTAAAGCTCGACCGCGACAGAATAGAGAGAAAGGACGAAGGTCGTCCCCTATGCTTACATAGGCTCTACAGTATGCTATGCTGTGTACCGCACCTGAAGTGTGCCTTGCCATGAGTCAGTCAAGGGGTACAAGAGTGATCCATGAATGGATCACAGGACAGCGGTCAAATTATCCTTAGTAACTAGTGGACTAAGGAATTTTCTCGATTATGGAGGTGGTAAAAGAGTTCGTCGTAAAGGTTACGTCGATGCAAGCTTAACACCTATCCGATATCTGATAGAAACTGGATCGTAGAGAACAGTTGTTTGGAATAGCTCCAAATGTAGCGTAGTAGTTGCATCTACAAGATGACATAGAAATTTGCGAAGTACATACGGATCTGAATGTTGCAGACCCGTTGACTAAAACCTCTCTCACAAGCAAAACATGATCAAACCCAGAACTCATTGAGTCTTAATCACATGATGATGTGAACTAGTTTAGTGACACTAGTAAACTCTTTGGATGTTGGTCACATGGCGATGTGACCTGTGAGTGTTAATCACATGACGATGTGAACTAGATTATTGACTCTAGTGCAAGTGGGAGACTGTTGGAAATATGCCCTAGAGGCAATAATAAATTAGTTATTATTATATTTCCTTGTTCATGATAATCGTTTATTATCCATGCAACACCATCCCTAGTTAAGCCTCTAGTTGACTAGCTCGTTGATCAATAGATGGTTACGGTTTCCTGACCATGGACATTGGATGTCGTTGATAACGGGATCACATCATTAGGAGAATGATGTGATGGACAAGACCAATCCTAAGCCTAGCACAAAGATCGTGTAGTTCGTATGCTAAAGCTTTTCTAATGTCAAGTATCATTTCCTTAGACCATGAGATTGTGCAACTCCCGGATACCGTAGGATGCTTTGGGTGTGCCAAACGTCACAACGTAACTGGGTGGCTATAAAGGTACACAAGGTATCTCCGAAAGTGTCTGTTGGGTTGGCACGAATCGAGACTGGGATTTGTCACTCCGTGTAAACGGAGAGGTATCTCTGGCCCACTCGGTAGGACATCATCATAATGTGCACAATGTGATCAAGGAGTTGATCACGGGATGATGTGTTACGGAACGAGTAAAGAGACTTGCCGGTAACGAGATTGAACAAGGTATCGGGATACCGATGATCGAATCTCGGGCAAGTATCGTACCGCTAGACAAAGGGAATTGTATACGGGATTGATAATCCTGACATCGTGGTTCATCCGATGAGATCATCGTGGAACATGTGGGAGCCAACATGGGTATCCAGATCCCGCTGTTGGTTATTGACCGGAGAACGTCTCGGTCATGTCTGCATGTCTCCCGAACCCGTAGGGTCTACACACTTAAGGTTCGGTGACGCTAGGGTTATAGAGATATTAGTATGCAACCCGAAAGTTGTTCGAAGTCCCGGATGAGATCTCGACGTCACGAGGAGTTCCGGAATGGTCCGGAGGTAAAGAATTATATATAGGAAGTGCTATTTCGGCCATCGGGACAAGTTTCGGGGTCACCGGTATTGTACCGGGACCACCGGAAGGGTCCCGGGGGTCCACCGGGTGGGGCCACCTACCCGGGGGCCACATGGGCTGTAGGGGGTGCGCCTTGGCCTATATGGGCCAAGGGCACCAGCCCCAAGAGGCCCATGCGCCAAGAGAAGGAGGAGAGTCCTAAAGGGGGAAGGCACCTCCGAGGTGCCTTGGGGAGGATGGACTCCCCCCTTGGCCGCACCCTTCCTTGGAGGAAGGGCAAGGGCTGCGCCTCCCCCCTCTCCCTTGGCCCTATATATAGTGGGGAAAGGAGGAGCAAACCTAAGGCCTGGCGCCTCCCTCTCCCTCCCGTGACACATCTCCCTCCTCCCGCAGCGCTTGGCGAAGCCCTGTTGGAATCCCGCTACTTCCACCACCACGCCGTCGTGCTGCTGGATCTCCATCAACCTCTCTTCCCCCTTGCTGGATCAAGAAGGAGGAGACGTCGCTGCTCCGTACGTGTGTTGAACGCGGAGGTGCTGTCCGTTCGGCGCTAGGATCATCGGTGATTTGGATCACGACGAGTACGACTCCATCAACCCCGTTCTCTTGAACGCTTCCGCGCGCGATCTACAAGGGTATGTAGATCCACTCCTCCCTCGTTGCTAGATGACTCCATAGATAGATCTTGGTGACACGTAGGAAAATTTTGAATTTATGCTACGTTCCCCAACAGTGGCATCATGAGCTAGGTCTATGCGTAGTTTCTATGCACGAGTAGAACACAAAGTAGTTGTGGGCGTTGATTTTGTTCAATATGCTTACCGTTACTAGTCCAATCTTGATTCGGCGGCATGTGGGATGAAGCGGCCCGGACCGACCTTACACGTACGCTTACGTGAGACTGGTTCCACCGACTGACATGCACTAGTTGCATAAGGTGGCTAGCGGGTGTCTGTCTCTCCCACTTTAGTCGGATCGGATTCGATGAAAAGGGTCCTTATGAAGGTAAATAGCAATTGGCATATCACGTTGTCTGCGTCCAGGCCGAACAACGAGTCGACGAGCGGCTCCCTGGATTCATCGGACGTGAACTCAGTTCCGCCCGCTGTCTCCCCCCGCACTGCGGACGACGCCGAAGTGGCGTCGCACAACGAGCTCCGGGGCAGGAGGAGGTGGTCCTGGAGGAGCCGCAAGGCGACCTCCCGGATCCAGGAGTAAAGGGGACAAGACCCCCCAGGGCTCCAAGTCCGGCTTGCCGGACACCGCCGGAATCTTCAACAGTTCCGGACCGCGTAGGCGAACTCCTTCCAAGAGGAGCAAGCCTTCTGAGCCGGCAGCCTCCGTCCAACCGGAGGTGCCGGACAATCTGCTGGAGGTGCTTGAAGGCGCCTCCATCGACGAGGAGCACCGTACTATTATGAGTACGGTGATCCAGAAGGTTCAGTCCGCCAAGAGCGGACTGAGTGAAGCTTGCGCTAGCCTCCTAACAGGCTTCGAGGTAAGTAAAAAATGTAAAAATATACCGCATAGACAGTAGCCCCTGATGCTCTGTTTGGCGTTCGGAAAGAAAAGCCGAATAGAGGATCTATTAAATTTCGCAGGAGTCTAACAATAAAGAGTCAATATGCGTATGCAGGCTTCGCTGCTAGCCACCGCCGCACTGACTGCGGAGGTGGGTGCCCTGAAACAGGGCTCGAGCGGACCGAGCAAGAGCTCGGCCTTGCCAAGCGGCAGCTCGAGGAGAAAGAAGGTAAGAAATACCTTACAGAAAAAGTGCCTATAAAAAGACGTGATTGCAAAAAATAACAGGATTGTACTGCTTATTGTAGGGGCCACGACTGAGGTGGCGACCCTCAAGCAGGCGCTGTCTGAGGCCGAAAAGAAAACGGCCGCGGAGCGCACCGAGCGAGAGAAACTTGGGGCTCAGGTCGGCGAGGTGCAGCAAGAGCTTCAGGCTCTCATGAAAAAACATGAGAGTTTGGAGCTTGAGTCAGACCCAAGCGTCCGAGCTCGCGACGGCCCTTGAGACTACCAAGTCTGCCAAGGCCGAAGCCCAAAAGGCCCTCCGAGAGTTGGAGGATAGAAAAAGATAGCAGCGGGTAAGGCATTCTTTATGCAAAGCAGAAATATAAAAGTAAACTACTTGTTACTTACCCGAATCCGGAGTTCTCCAGGGGCATTCGCAGATCTTCCCCGCAGCGTATCCGATGCCGCCGCATTCTACCGAGCTGAAGAGGGCAGCTCGACGGAGAAGGTGTTCTGGTCTCAGTATGCTGAGGCCGGACACCCTGTGCCCTTGAGCGACCAGCTGAAACAGCTGGTCGAGCTCCACAAGGCGGCCGAACAGGCCATGAAGGGCTTCATAGTTCGGCTGTGGCCCGGAGAGGCCCTGCCTGGGAGCTACTTCGGGCTGGTGCGGCTGGTGGAGGCCTGTCCAAGGCTCGAGGTCATCAAGCGCTCCGTCTGCATCGAAGGTGCCCGTAGGGCCCTTGCCCGTAAAGGTGCACTGGGGTAAGCTAGACGGTGAGAAGCTTGTGAAGGACGGGCCGCCGCCGGGGAAGGAGCATCGCAAGCCCGAGAACTATTACAAGGATGTTCTTGCGGGTGCCTGCCTTGTGGCAGATGAATGTACCAAGGATGTAATTTTTGAATAAACTCGCTCGTTTTTATCCTGTGCGCTGAAAACTTGTTCATAGGCGCTTAAGCAATGCTTGTTGAATTTAAAATATTATTTTCTGTGCGGCCGTTTATCAAAAAATTGAGAGATGGCCAGTCGTCGGCTTCTGCCCCCATGCCACTAGTGCTGGGGTGTTCGGGATAAACCTGAGCACTCTTTTTCCCATAGTTGGGTCCTTCGAGGGAGGCGCTCAGCACGACGAACCAGGCAATCGGACTATAATGCTTGAACACTCTCACTTAGCCATAGAACTTTATAATTTTAAATTTCGGCGAAGCCCCTAGTTCGGAAGACCGAGTTCGGGGCGCTATCCACGCCTTGGCTGGGGTTATCCATCCTCGCTCGAAGCGGCATAAGTCTTTAGGGACTCGAAAAACCTCTCGAACAGCAACCGGTCTCTCGCCTCATCATGACAGTCAGTTTTAGCTTTCTCCACTGAGGTGCTAGCCCAGCTCAACTGGGGCACAATCGCAGTGGTTCTCCTAGTGCTACCTTAGCCGATATAGCGGAACGTAAGGCACCAAAACATAGGAGCCGGGCAAACCCAACTATTGACCCAAACATGATTCGGAGCCGATGCATATAGTGCTATAAGTTCGGGGTGCCGCACTTGTGAAAGTGTACGGACTTCTCACACCATATTAGGGGTACTGAAGCCCCTGGCGTATTGCGTACCATAGGTGTACGGGTGCAACATGTCATTAATGAACATAAATGTGAAAAGAAGATAATGCAAAAAATAGACAAGAAGCTAAGCATTGTTTATAGAGAGGCTATTTATCAAAGCCGAACGATACAAATAGTGCGGTAAGCAAAAGATATTGGACTATTCAGTATGTCCTGACCAGGGGCAGGCCGCGGAATTGTATTTAAAACAGGTATACCGCTCGTAACAGAGACCACCTGGGAGTTCCATAATGCGGCATGGCTTGTCTGCCTCCCTGGATCTTGCATCGTTTGTGCGGCAGTCGAATTGCCGAACAGGTCGTCCGAAGTATGGAGTCCTGAAAGTAAGAAAAAATAAAAAAAAGAATCCGGCAGCCCCTAGTACGTTTTAAGCCGTATTTTGGGCGTGCCGTTATTGTGCCCCTTCCCCTGTGCCCATGGTATTTCAAGGGCGTAGTTATGTACGAGGTACTGGTTTCGCTATGTCGCGAAAGCTGGGGTTGGGGCCGCATTGCTACGCTTGCTCAGAGTGTGCCAGGCGGTCCTGCTGTGGGTTACTCCGGGCGCGCTTGGCAGTGTCTGGCTTTTTAATGGCCGGACTGGAGAATTGCCTGAGAAGGCTACTTTGTACCTCCGCTGCGAGAGCCGCCGTATGCTCCTCCGTACGGAGGGAGCGTTCGGTGTTTCCGTTGACCGTAATTACTCCTCGAGGGCCTGGCATCTTGAGCTTGAGATATGCGTATGTGCGGCACCGCATTGAACTTTGCGAATGCGGTTCGTCCGAGCAGGGCGTGATAGCCACTGCGAAACGGGACTATATCGAAGATTAACTCTTCGCTTCGGAAATTGTCCGGGGATCCGAAGACCACGTCAAGTGTTACTGAGCCTGTACAGTTGGCTTCTACACCTGGTATAACGCCTTTAAAGGTCGTTCTTAAGAAGAGGAGAATTGAGGGATCTATGCCCATTTTCCGCACTGTATCCTGATAAAGCAGGTTCGAGGCTACTGCCGCCGTCCATGAGGACTCTTATGAGATGAAATCCGTCGATGATTGGGTCGAGAACCAATGCGGCTAAGCCGCCATGACGGATGCTAGTGGGATGGTCCCTTCGATCAAAAGTGATCGGGCAGGAGGACCATGGGTTGAACTTTGGGGCGACTGGCTCTATCGCGTATACGTCCCGTAGCGCACGCTTCCGCTCCCGCTTGGGGATGTGGGTTGCGTATATCATGTTCACCATCCGCACTTGTGGGGGAAAGCCCTTCTGTCCATTGTTGTTCGGCGGCTTGGGCTCCTCGTCGTCGCTGTGCAGCCCCTTGTCTCTGTTTTCGGCCCTTAACTTGCCTGCCTGCTTGAACACCCAACAATCCCTGTTAGTGTGATTGGCTGGCCTTTCGGGGGTGCCATGTATCTGGCACAAGCGATCGAGTATTCGGTCCAAACTGGACAGGCCCTGAGTATTCTTTTTGAATGGCTTTTTCCGCTGACCAGATTTATAGCCTTTGAATCCGGCATTGACTGCCGTGTCTTCATTGTTGTCGCTGTTAACGCGGCGTTTTTGTTTATTCCGACGTGTCCTGCCACTTTTGTCCTTGGTATCCGAATTACCAGGGTTCTTTGATAAGTTGTTACTGCGAGCTAGCCAGCTGTCTTCTCCCGCGCAAAAGCGGGTCATGAGTGTCGTGAGGGCTGCCATGGATTTCGGCTTTTCCTGTCCCAGGTGCCGGGCAAGCCACTCGTCGCGGATGTTATGCTTGAAGGCTGCTAGGGCCTCTGCATCCGGACAGTCGACTATCTGGTTTTTCTTTGTTAGGAACCGTGTCCAGAATTGTCTGGCCGATTCCTCTGGCTGCTGAATTATGTGGCTTAAGTCGTCGGCATCCGGCGGTCGCACGTAAGTGCCCTGGAAGTTGTCGAGGAATGCGGCTTCCAGGTCCTCCCAAGAACCGATTGAGTCTGCTGGCAAGCTGTTAAGCCAATGCCGGGCCGGTCCTTTAAGTTTGAGCGGGAGGTATTTGATGGCGTGTAGATCATCGCCGCGTGCCATGTGGATGTGAAGGAGATAATCCTCGATCCATACCGCCGGATCTGTTGTGCCATCGTATGATTCGATGTTTACGGGTTTGAAACCCTCTGGGATTTTATGATCCATTACTTCATTCGTGAAGCATAGCGGGTGTGCGGCGCCTCTGTACTGGGCTATATCACGACGCAGCTCGGAAGAGCTATGTCTGTTGTGTTCGGCCCGGCCGGATTTGTTGTATCCGGAGTGAAGATCATTGTCACATGCCGTAGGGCGCCTGCGCGATCCGTAGATCGATCTTGTTTGTCTTGCCTTATCCTCCAGTATGTCTCGCAGGTCGGGCGCATTTTCCCGTGCCTTAGTTGAGCGGCGTCGGGGCATGGCTTGGGTGGAGGGCCGAGAGGCCTCTCTGTCGCGGCCGCGAGGTGGCCGGTCTGCCATGTCATGCGCTGGTGATGTAGGTGCTTCCTCCTCTGATCGGGGTAGCGGCCTGCGCTTCGGGTAACTCTTGGAGGGGCGTTCGAGTTCATACTCTTCGGCCGCAAGGACTTCAGTCCATCTGTCAGCTAGCAAATCTTGGGCAGCTCTAAGCTGTTGCTGCTTTTTCTTGAGGCTGCTTGCCGTGGCTAAAAGCCTGCGTTTAAAACGCTCTTGTTCGGCGGGGTCTGATGGTATGACGAATTCGTCGTCATCGAGGCTTGCCTCGTCTTCGGAGGGAGGCGTATAGTTATCATCCTCGACCTCTCGGTCTGCCGCTCTCTCATGAGGGCTGGCTTCTCCATCTTCCTGTGCCGAATCTTGCTGAGGTGGGTGTTCTTCGGCGCTATCCGGGGTAGTATTATCTCCCGTGCCGGAATCACCGTTTTTGCTTTGGCGGGATTTAGAGCGGCGCCGCTGACGCCGGCGCTTTGGCTGTTTCTTGGGGGCGTCATCCCCCACTGTTCCATCGCCATCTCCATCTTTTGGAGTATCCACCATATATATGTCATATGACGAGGTGGCCTTCCAGCGCCCTACAGGTGCTGGTTCCTGTTCGTCTCCTACATCGTCGTCCATGCCGTCGATGTCTTCGGAGCTGAAGTCAAGCATGTCGGTTAGATCGTCGACAGTGGCTACAAAGTGGGTGGTGGGTGGGCTTTGAATTTCTCATCGTCCGTATCCCACCCTCGCTGACCGTAGTCCGGCCAGGGCTCTCCTGATAAAGAGAGAGACTTAAGAGAATTCAGGATGTCGCCAAAAGGCGAGTGCTGAAAGATGTCCGCGGCGGTGAACTCCATTATCGGCGCCCAATCGGATTCGATCGGCAGGGCGCGGGGGGCTCGGAGTTCGGAGAGGAATCCGGCTCCTCGGAGTCAGGGCCATGCGGAGTGCGGGGCTGGAGTTCGGCTCGATCGCCTCTGAGATCGCAGCCCCTGAGGCAGCGTCCAACCGCTGATCCTCGATCGGCGCAGTAGGCTCCGAATCAATGGTCGGAACCGATGCGTGTGCGGCCTCCAAGGCGCTGTTCGGCGGCAGAGCTATATCATGCCCATCGAGACAGTGCGGCGCGCTTGGCTGTGGCTCGAATCCGTCGAAGATCAAGTCCCCGCGGATGTCAGCCGTGTAGTTTAGGCTTCCAAACCTGACCTGATGGCCAGGGGCGTAGCTTTCGATCTGCTCAAGGTGGCCAAGCGAATTGACCCGCAGTGCGAAGCCGCCGAAGACGAAGATCTGTCCGGGGAGAAAAGTCTCACCCTGGACTGCATCGTTGTTGATGATCAAAGGAGCCATCGGGCCTAAAGGCGACGACACAGAGGAACTCTCAATGAAAGCACCAATGTCGGTGTCAAAACCGGCGGATCTCGGGTAGGGGGTCCCGAACTGTGCGTCAAGGCCGGATGGTAACAGGAGACAAGGGACACGATGTTTTTACCCAGGTTCGGGCCCTCTCGATGGAGGTAATACCCTACTCCTGCTTGATTAATATTGATGATATGGGTAGTACAAGAGTAGATCTACCACGAGATCAAGGAGGCTAAACCCTAGAAGCTAGCCTATGGTATGATTGTTGTATATGGAGTTGATTGCCTACGGACTACAACCCTCCGGTTTATATAGACACCGGATAGGGTTAGGGTTACATAGAGTCGGTTACAATGGTAGGAGATCTTGAATATCCGCATCGCCAAGCTTGCCTTCCACGCCAAGGAAAGTCCCATCCGGACACGGGACGAAGTCTTCAATCTTGTATCTTCATAGTCCAGGAGTCCGGCTGAAGGTATAGTCCGGCTACCCGAACACCCCCTAATCCAGGACTCCCATCATCCATGCTAGTTTATTTTCCTTTTTATGCTTTCTTCTTGTGTGTTAAATAAACCTTAAGAAAACCAAAAAAATTAGTTGTAGCTTTATTAGTTTACTTTCCATGCTTGTAGTAGTAATAAAAGAAAACCCAAAAAGATTTCCTGTTCTTCTTTTGCTTGTTGGGAGCTTTCCCGTGTAAATAGTTTTATTTCTTTTCTTTTCTTTGGGGGTCGATAGGAGAAGACCATGATTAAATTGTTGAAGTGGCTCTTATATGCATTATTGTTGATCTGACAAAAGAGCCCATATTGCCTTGTCTTCTCCTGTTTATTGAATGCTTGCAGATTCCAGCTTAGTCCAATGCACGTGCACTATTATTATTATCCACATCGTTCGGTCGTGCAAGTGAAAGGCAATTATGACGATATATGATGGACATTGAGATGAGAAAAGCTGGTATGAACTCGACCTCTCTTGTTTTTGTAAATATGATTAGTTCATCGTTCCTGATTCAGCCTATTATGAATAAACATGTTTGCAATGACAATTAGAGATATAGTTTCTTATGCCATGCTTAATTAGCTAGGAGCTTATAATGGTTTACCTTGCATGCCAACATGCTATTAAAATGGTTGTGATGTGGTATGATAGGGTGGTATCCTCTTTTGAACGATTCGAGTGGCTTGACTTGGCACATGTTCACGCATGTAGTTGAAACAAAATCAACATAGCCTCTACGATATTTATGTTCATGGTGCATTATATCCTACTCATGCTTGCATTCGGTGTTGATTAATTTTAATGCATGTTCATGACTGTTGTCGCTCTCTAGCTGGTCGCTTCCCAGTCTTTTCTAGCCTTCACTTGTACTAAGCGGGAATACTGCTTGTGCATCCAATTCCATAAACCCCAAAGTTATTCCATATGAGTCCACCATACCTACCTATATACGGTATCTACCTGCCGTTCCAAGTAAATTTGTATGTGCCAAACTCTAAACCTTCAAATAAATATCCTGTTTTGTATGCTCGAATAGCTCATGTATCAACTAGGCTATCCGTATCTTCCATGTTAGGCGGGTTATTCTCAAGAGGAGTGGACTCCGCTCCTCACTCACGAGAAAATGACTGGTCACCGGGATGCCAGGTCCCATGCTTTATGCAAATCAAATCAAAATAACTGCAAACAAAACTCCCCCGGGACTCTTGTTAGTTGGAGGCACTCGTTGTTCAAGCCATGGGATGCTCTAGTCCCCATGCTTTATGCAAAATCAAATCAAAATATTGCAAACAAAACTCCCCTCGGACTGAAACGGTAGTGATCGACTAGAGGGGGGGTGAATAGGCGATTTTTATGAAAGTCTTCAAACATGTAATTTTCGAAGACAAACGATAGAAATAAACCTATTACCATGCAGCGGAAGGTAGATTACACTAGGCAAACCATAGTCAAGTATTCAATGAAGTGAAAGCACAATGACTAATAGCAGCTAGGCAGTAAGGATCAGGTAGGAATATATTGTGAAGCCAATCAGAACAAGTAATCACTCAGTGAAGCCAAATGGTGATGCAATCGTACAATGACTTCACAAGGACCAATAGTAAGTAAAGGGAAGGGAAGGAAGAAACCAGTGACTCGTTGAAGACAATGATTTGTTGGACCAGTTCCAGTTGCTGTGACAACTGTACGTCTGGTTAGGGAGGCTGAGATTCAACTCAGAAGACCTCGTCTTCACCTTATTCCCCTTGAGCTAAGGACACCCAGTCCTCGCCCAATCACTCTGGTAAGTCTTCAAGGTAGACTTCCAAACCTTCACAGACTTCGTTCACCGGCAATCCACAATGACTCTTGGATGCTCAGAACGCGACGCCTAACCGGCTGGAGGATTCACAGTCCTCAAGTGTAATAAGTCTTCAGATCACACAGACAGGAAGACTTAAGTGATGCCTAACACTCTTTGGCTCTGGGTGGTTAGGGCTTTATCCTCTCAAGGAATTCTCTCTCAAAGGCTTCAAGGTGGGTTGCTCTCAAACGACAAAAGCCATGCTTTAACTCTGAGGAGCCAACCGTTTATGGTTGTAGGGGGTGGGCTATTTATAGCCACTGGGCAACCCGACCTTATTTGTCCGAAATGACCCTGGGTCACTAAGGAACTGACACGTGTTCCAACGGTCAGATTTCAAACACACATGGCAACTTTACTTGGGCTACAAGCAAAGCTGACTTATCCAACTCTGGACAAGATTTGCTCTCAAAGTCTTCACTCGAAGACATAGGATTTTGGTTAAGCATCACTTCAGTCATTCTGACTGGTTCTCTTGGACCCTACTTAACAGTACGGTGGTTCCTATGACTCAACAAAGAAAAACACAGAATGACGAAACTGCTAAGTCTTCGCGCTCCATAGTCTTCACGCGATATCTTCTCTTGTCATAGTCTTCAATGTGAATGTCTTCACATACCACCTTTGACTTCAATGTCTTCATACATTTTTACGGGTCATCTCTGGTAGGAAAACCGAATCAATGAGGGACTTCTACTTGTGTTATCCTGCAATTCTCACAAACACATTAGTCCCTCAACTAGGTTTGTTGTCAATACTCCAAAACCAACTAGGGGTGGCACTAGATGGACTTACAATCTCCCCCTTTTTGGTGATTGATGACAAACTAGTTGAAGTTTTCAACGGGGAATATACTATGTGAAATTGTAAAGGATAGGGAATTGTCTTCATAAGTTGCAAGGGCTCCCCCTAAAGATGTGCATATAAGTAATTTGCTTTTGGAATGCAAATGCACATGGCAGGTTGTACTTGTGGAGATCCTCTTCAACTTATGATGACAATTCATCATGCATGAAAAGTATGTGAAGATAATGACATGCATAATGAAAAATGGACGTCTGCAAAATGATCTAAGTGCGGAATTTATCGTCGCACATGCGGAATTTATCATCGCATCACAGAATAGCAAATAAGTAGCAGACGACCATCGAGTTTAAGTGTTACAACTCAAAGAACCAAATGTATCAAAATGAGAGATGTAAACACTAGGCAAAACATAAAGCAACCGCCCATATGGACCCGCTTGAAGACTATCAAACTCATATGCTTCTCCCCCTTTTGTCAGTAAGGACCAAAAAGGTTTGAAGACATAGAGCATCTACTCGTTCCCATGAGGAGTAGGTGAAGCAGCAAGGTCGTCGGTGTTGTTCGGTGGTGCAGACGAACTCGGGGCAGTGTCGATGCATGCAGAAGTAGTGAGCGGTGAAGTGGCATCGTCTTCGTCCTCGATCACTCTGGCATTCACAGTTGCCGCGGAGGAAGAGAACTCAGAGTCTTCATGAGACGGAGTTCGTCGCAGCACAATCCTTCTTGGAGGTGTGGAGTCAAACTTGAAACATTCAGAGAAGCCATCCTCTTGAAGATCATCCTCAAAACACATAAGCGTCAGCCCTTTCCATGTACGCCGACAGGTTTCATGGGCAACAAAGGCATTCTTGGTGGCAAGATTGCGAATGCGGTTGACATCCACCAAGAGGCTTTGCATTTGGCGTTTCAGCCAGTCATGATGCCTATCCTGTTTTTGATGAAGGGCAACCAGAAGCTCTCGGTCATTGAGAACACGAGATCGCTTCTTGGGCCGTTGGGCAATAGTGCTTTCAGTGGCTTCAGTGAGGGCACGATGAGGTGCACGTGTAGTACCAGCCAGAGGATAAACACGAGTGACTGCTTCAACTCCTTCAATGTTTTGAGAGAAACTTTGATGCTCAGCATTCAGAAGACTAAGAGGCTCCTTGGCAGGCTCTAGATAGATGGCTTCAATGGACATATCAACGTCAGGCAGAAAGATCCGACGATGGCGAGCAGAGGGCTGATATGAGACAACTGAGTGTAGTTTGATCAGCCGCATTATCCATGGAGCGTAAAACTTCAAGCCAAAAAGATCAGATCCTGATGCAGCAAGTTGGCAGATGAAGAAGTCTTGTGCATTGAAGCATTTGCCGTGAAGAATATAAAAGACCAAAGTCTTCATTGCACCTTCCAGCTTTGCATGCGGAGAATGTCCTTTGATGGGCTAGAGAGTTTGCCTGATAATGTGATAGATAGTGCGTGGGAGATACTCATGGTCTTCAACAAAGAACTCCTTAGGATATGTAGCATCTGGAGGCAAAGGCTTCATCATGCTAAGCGTCTGACTCATGTTCGGTTCAGGCTTCTGAAAGATGCTCTCTATAGCTGCACTGTGAAGCTAACAACCAGGTTCATAAAGATCTCCATGAGTGGGCAGACCAGTGAGCTCAATGATATCAAAGGCTTTGGCTTCGTGATGAACATTGCCGGTCATCCACTCAAGGACCCAAGTCTTCAGATCTCTGTTGTAGCCACGAATGAGAAGAGTGGCATAGAATTGGAGCAGCAACTCTTCGTTCCAGTGCTCTTGGTCGGTGACGAAAGGCAACAATCTGGACTCTTTGAAGCAATCCAAAGCTTCTTCCAAGTAGGGCAGACCAGTTATGGCTTCGGTGTCAAGACACATATGAGGGAAAATGCGACCTTGATTGTACAGAATGCATGAGTAATAACTTCGCTGCGGATAGCTCCAGAACCGATCAGAAGAAGGTGTTGTCTGCTTTGAAGCCGTTGACATTAAAGGATCTGGGCGCTGATGCAGGACCTGGAAACCTGGGCAACCTTGGCATTGGCTTCTGTACCTGAGGCTTGTGCTCAACGTGATAGTCAAACTGAGGACCAGCAGCAGGCGCAGGAACAGGAGCAGTAGCATCATTGGCTTCACTGACTTCTAGCACATTGGTTGGTGCAGGCTCCACATTTGCTTCAGCCATGACAACGTCATTGGCTTCATTTGTGTTGGTGGTGGCAGCCTCAAGATTCTCAACCTCCACTTGATGAGCTGGAGGGTCGGGCACAGACACGTTCTCCTCGAGAACAGCTTCTTCAGTAATGGGGGGAGTAGGGACATGTTCTTCTTCTCGTGTGTCGTCGGCTGATGCAGCCGGAATGTCTTCAGCAGCTTTAGCCTCAGACTCGGAGACATTCACAGTAGGAGTGGCATCTGGAAACACTTGATGTGCAACAGATTGGTGGGGAACTTCTCCTTCTGGAACGCTCGAAAGAGGGACTTGAGACCTTGGTCCTTTGCGAAGCCTGTGTAACGCTGGCGACGCCTCTGGAGACGGAGTTGGCTGGGCCTCAAAGTCATCTTCTTCTGCTTGCCGGGGTAGTGTGACTTGTTATTGTGGTGATCACACTACTAGGGAAAAGGCTAGCAGCAGCGCGGGTTTTAGGCCTATCAGCAGCGCGGGTACCCGCGCTACCAATAAGGCGCTACAGCTAACGTATAGCAGTAGCGCTGGTCCACCCGCGCTACTGCTACACAAGTGTTGCAGCAGCGCGCTTAAAGGAACCTCGCTGCTGCTAATAGCTATAGCGCGCTTCCCCTGTGCGCGCTACTGCTACAACCGCGCTGCTGCTAACTTTTCTCCACTCGCTACTGCTAATTTTAGTAGTTTTTTTGTTTTTTTCGGCATATTTGTTTTGTATTTGAACAGGCTTTATAGAAGAATCTTTAGCACATACAAATGTCATCATGATACACATACAAATGCCTGCGAGACCACAAATGTAATCATAGCATATACATACAAATAGTCTCGTCATAATCATCATCCAACACAAAGTGGTATCTTGTCATCATCTCGAAAATAGCGATACATGCAAGTCTCGAATACTTGCAACTACAACGTCATCCATCTAAACAAAGGTATACGCGAGAAGAGCTATCACTATGAGTGAGAGCGGAACTATGCAGTACATGAGATGGCGGTTACGAGTCCTCTCTCGCGCTAGCGTGAACCTCAAGTAACTAGCTTCTCCTTCTTGTCTGCTTTTGAAGCCTTTATGGCTGGCGTCCGAGAACCCATTCACTTGCGCCTGACACTCATGCCACTCGTTGTACACCCCCGGAACCTTCCCTTTGTACACGACATAGCAGTTCCATCTCGCCATCAAGAAACTAGGTACCTGTTAGAGATGCATGTTCATGAAGAGGATGTACAATCATATATATGCAACAAAATATACTAGAGAACACCGAAAAAGAAAGGGTTAGCAACTAGATGCAACATACAGTACGCAAATTAATTAACTAGAGGTACGCAGGTCATCGTACGCAAACTAACAAAGTAGCGTTACGCAAGTTCGGCAGGGATCGTGGACATCACAAAGTTGCATCGCTACAAATAGTATACAAGTTCAACCGACACATATCATCATCATCGGCATCATAAATCACTAGAAGTTCCATCCTTCCATATCATCGAGGATGGACCCTAGCTTCTTGAACGGCGTGAGGTCTAGACGTTGCATGCCTATGCGAGTTCGGACGTCAGCTCGCGATATAGGGCCGTGGTGGAACATCCCCTTCTCATCGACGACTTCTTTCATGATGATCGTCGCAATGTCGCTTTGGATGCGAAAGAAGTCATCTCTAAGTTTATAATCCGCTTCTCCATGAGATTCTAGCCACTTGTGGATATGATCATCATTTCTGCTTCTCATGCGAAGCTTTTGGTGATCCGTGTTGAACTGATTCATGAGATGGAGGATGTACAATCCATCCTTCTTGCTTGGTTTTGGGACTTGGATGCAGGAGAAGTTAGTTTTATGCGCGAAACCCATCTTCTTGTTCCTTTGTTTCCTGATCTGCATGTGGCCACCTCTAAAGCTGAAGCCTTGGAGAGCATCATCTAGAATATTCATTATGTGGGTGTAGTCTTTTTTCTCGTAGTCTCTGGAAGGGTCAAAATACACGGCGTGGGAGACTTGCGGATAAAGAACGATAAGGACGGCGCGCCCGTTGCTGCGGGGAAAAGACACCTCAAATTATTCCCCATAGAGAGAGAAGGAATGATTGAAATGTATGAAAGGGTTGTTCGAAACTGACTTACTTTGGATGATAAGGCACGAGGACAATTTCCCGGTCCTTATTCTGTACCATGAAGTTTTGGAGGTAGTCCCTAGCAGTTTCACGCTCAAAGTCGCCGAGACTCAAGAAAGACTCGTGCATGTAGTACGGATCCGCCACACAGATTTGCGAGACTTCTTCACGTTCATGACAGAGCTCATATGTAGCGCAAAAAGGCGGACGATTGTAAAATCGAGCCGCCTTGTCAGAAACATCTCAAAGATATGGTCAAACCGCAGGAAGAACACCTCCGCGGGCCGTGTCTCGACGTAGCACTTCCCCTCAGGCACACGAGCCGCGTATGTCGGATATCCTGGATCCTTTGAGGCTAGTAGGCTTTTCTCAGTCGACAGCACATGGTCGTGCAGTCTCCTGAGATCCCCTGATAGTGCCTCCAGCGGTTTCGGCGGTAGCATCGGCTCGCCCGTGAGATGGAACATGGCCGCACCTTTCACGGGTACACGCTCTTCAGAATGCATCGTTTGGCTGCTATGTGCTCTGGCTTGTTTGGAGGCAGCTATCTTCCCCGATCTCTTTCTCTCCTTTTTCTTGGGCACACCTTCTAGACCCTTCCTTAACCCCTGCCCCAGTGTTCCCGGGCTAAGTACTGTACGACCCTCGCGCTGGGATAGTTGAGCCTGTGTTGAGGCGGCATCTTCAGGCGTGTCCTGTGAGGATTTCATGAAGAGAGACTTTTTGCAATCCCTGCTACGACCTTCCTGCCCGGGCATATCATCCATATCCTCATTAGCAAGCTGATAGCCCGATTCGTCATATGGTTGACTCATCAATTCTATGTCACAGTCATACGCGTTTGTATTGAGGAAATCCATAGGGTCGACCTCCGTCTCATCATCCATTCTCTGTTCTACAGGACAAATTACATCAGCCAGCACTATTGCACCCCCTTCATCATGTCTCCGCTGCTCACCCGGCACTACAGGAGCTGGTAATTGCGTAGGCGGGGTGGTGGTCTCCGCACATGCTTGTTGATGTGTGGTTATTGGTGTGCTCTCGGCCGGCTCCAGACGAATAAGATTCTTCGGCCATAGCAGCACCCAACCCTTGCAGCTTCCAATCCGCGGCGGGGTCTCGTCGTCCGCTCCCACATGCTGTACTGGAGGAGGCAAATCCTCGTGCCCCGATTTCACACTGGACAAGCTAACCCTGAAGTGCCCAGCAGGGATCGGCTGGTTGTGGAACGTGGGTTGCAAGGGGTCCATTATCATCCCCTTTCCCACGTCCACCTTCTGGCCTTTGATCAAGTAGAGTATGGTGCACGGGGTTTCTTTCGCCTGCAAACACATATGTCTGTGGCGTAAAACATCCGAAAGGCAACAAAAATGGAATATTATATATATATATATGTTGGTGCGACATGTAATTACCGTGACGGCGTCGAGCTCAACCAAAGACGAAGGCCCACCAAGCGCGCCAGAGACTGAGGACGGGCTGCTATGAGCGGGAGCGGCTGCGAGAGGAGGCCCAGTTGCGTGAGCAAGTGATGGTGCGATGGTGTTGTTGTTCATGGAGTTGCTCCCGACGAAACTGGGCAACGGGAAATCATGTACCGTCTTGTCTGGATTTTCCTTCGTCCAGTTGATGATAACTGGAACCAAGTTAGTAGCAAAATCATTTCTGCAGGCAGTTACAGCTGCATTGACTGCCTGCTGTAGCAACTCATATTTGTCCTCGGCTGCTTTTTTCGCGTCCTCAGCTGCTTTTTTCTCGACCGCAAGCTTCACCTTCGCGTCGATGTCCGCCTGACTAAACTTCTTTTTCTGCTTCTTGGCCTCCGGGCCCTCGTTGTAAAACACCTTCCACGTGGCGCCATCTCCAGCGCCGTGCACACGACCATATTGCGGCCGCTGGCCCAAAGGGAGTCCCTTAAGTTCGTTCAAGGCCCGGTTGAGAGGGGTGTCCCACTTGGGCCTCATCGGAGAAGTAGGGTTTTCGGCTGCAAGCTGGTGTTGCTTCTCCAGTAGTCTAATCAATTTCCTCGTGATCTTGTCCGTGTAAAAAACCTTTTTCTCCTTGTCCCACTTGTAGCGGGCCCTGATGAAGTCATGCTCCAAGGGGTTGGTGAACTTCGCGAAGGGGTCTGGGAGACCCGCGGCTTCACGTTCCGCGTCCTCCTTATCCCATATGGGCCTTTTACCGAGGTAGCCACGGCTTCCGAGGCGATGCTTCCCCGTGTTCCTTTGCTGAAGGCTCTTGAATTTCGCAGCCTTAGCCTTGGCGTCCTCGGTAGCGCAAGTGTCCTTGAACTTTTCGAACTCCTCTTCCGTAAGTGTCGGATTTTCCTCCAGAATCTTGGACAGGGGTTCCTCAGCCTCAATAGCTCGTTTCACCCTCGATTTCCAGGAGGCCAAATCATTGCTGAACATGCCCATGGCGTGATTGTTAATCTTTTTCATCTTCGGATCATCCCACGGTTGTTCTATGTTATCATCCCGATCGGGGAACTTGAATCTCTTGTGCAACTTCGTTAGGAGCAACTGCGTCAAATGTTCTTTACTCCTTAAGTCATCGTCATTGATGCTCGCGCATTCCCGTAGGATGCATCCTACTTGGTTCCCATAGCACTTGCGAGGTTCTTCCGGCTCTAACGGCTCAAACTTGCCAGGTGCCATCTTTGTGATCACAAGTCGTCCAATCCCTAGTTTGTTAGGTTTTCGTATCCTCTGCTTCTTATGCCTCTTTTCGGTACCGGCATCGGCGCCGGTATCTTCCCCGGCGGTACCTTCCCCACCGGTCTCGGCGCCGCCATCGGTGTCGGCGCCGTCGGTGTCGGTGTCGGCGTCAGTACCATCATCGAGGCGGACCTGCAAACCTTGCTTAGCAGTCAAAAAGTCGAGGTAGTCTTGTTCACCCTCATAATCCATCTCGTCTGCATCTTGGTCAGAAGGCCCAGTTTCTTCGTTGTTCGACATGTTTCCTATGATTAAGTGTCCTCATTTATTTCTAAAAGTATGAATAAATGAGAAATGAGATAAAAAAGAAATCTATGTGCCAGCACTCGATATGCCAACTATGTAGCACAAATCATGCCTTTATTCACGGGAAATTTCGGCATGACCTTTGCTAAAAAATGGACATATCGAGCGCCTGAAATTCACCGGAACGGAAATGAATCAACATTCCGGCGTAACATAGGCAACTCGGATCATTTACCAAAACATGACATGTCCAAAACATGACATATCCACATATCACATGTCCAGTTCAAATTTGCATATAAATTCAGCAAATTTTGAAACCTATCTAAATTCATAACTAAATAGATAACCTAATTAACATAACTAAAACCTAAGTAAATTAACCCTAGCTAGCAGAGAGAGAGAGGGGGGGTGGTTTACAGAGGGTGCAGGGCGAGGAGGCAGGCCCGACGACGGCCGAGGTTGGGAGGGGAGGAAGCAGAGGAGGGAGGCGAGGGCCGACGGGTCGGGGGCGAGCGCCGGCGCCGGGGGCGAGCGCGCCTGGGTCGGGGGGCGGGGTCGGGGGCGAGCGCGCCGGGGTCGGGGGCGAGCGCGCCGAGGTCGGGGGCGGGCGCGGCGGTGCGACGGGGCCGGGGAAGAGAGAGTGGGGATTTGGGGGAAAAGAGGCGGGATGAAGCAGGGAGAGGGAGAATTTTGGGTTAAGTGGACGTAGCAGTAGCGCGTTTACACGAAACGCGCTACTACTACCTTGACTAGCTGTAGCGGTTTTCTGCAGAAACCGCTACTGCTACCTTGACTAGCTGTAGCGATTTTCTGCAGAAACCGCTACTGCTACCTTGACTAGCTGTAGCTCTTTTTCACTAAAGCGCTACTGCTATAACCAGTTTCCCTTTTTTCTTTTCCTCAGCATAATAGGAACATATATATTACATCATTGGACCCTTGCATAATAATGGCTAAGTGTGTATACAAAATAGGAACATATATATATTACATCATTGGACCCATGCATAATAATGGCTAATTAAGTGTGTATACAAAATAGGAACATATATATATATTACATCATTTGACCGATTCCTCAGCGCTGACGTTTTCGTTTTTGAGTCAGCTTCTTTCCCTTCTTGTTCGTCGAAGAATAATTGAGCCCCTCATTGTGACTTTGCCTTTTCCATGGAGTACGATTTTTCTTTGGTAATGTAGTATTGATTCTTCTTTTGACGTATACTTCATCATCATCGTCATCTTCCCTCATTGGGTTGCCGTACTGATCATAGTCTTCCTCGTTGGCGACTCCATCCATTCCAATGATGTTTCTTTTGCCTTTCCTCACGACAACACGACTGGGATTGCATGGGTCGGTTATGAAGAAGCATTGTGTCACGTGCTTAGCGTGTACCCATGGCTCGTTTTTTGCGATAGCGTTCACGGTAGCGCTCTTGGCGTCGGGTATAGTCATGGTAGTGAAAATCCGGCTTTCTCTTTCGACATTCTTAGCCCATCTGACACGGAACATCGTCGTGTTGTGCAGTCCAGAGTAGTCAAGCTCCCAGATCTCCTCGACCCTTCCATAAAATCGTTCAGTTGCGCCGTTGTCGCTGCCGGTCATGCATTCCATCGTCACCCCTGAGTTCTGATATTCATCACTGTCCATATCTTTGGCCTCCGTGTAGAACGTGTATCCGTTGATATCATATGCCTGATAGGTTACGAGGTTGGGCGAGGGGCCATGTGCTAAGGCGTATATGAGCAATCCGTCCTTAGAGCCCTCCTCCGGGGGATTAGCAATAATATGCTCTTTGAACCAATGCAGGAAAGTGGAGTTGTGCTCTCTAGTAACTTCGGCGTCCGTCCTGCATACCCCCCGGTCACGATACTTCTTTGCGATAATTTCTTTGTGCAGTGCCACGAAAGGATCTACCTCGTCTAGGTGTTGTAGCACTACCAAGTTTGCTCTGTCAAAGTCGCTGCGTCGATCTGAGTATGCCACGTGCAGTTCCCTGCGACCGTTGCAGTGACCTTCTCCTTCGAGCCTCCCATCGTGCTTGTTAACGGGCAAACCAACACTAACACCAGGCGGCTGGTCTGCGCCATATAGAAAATTCTCACAGAAAGAGATGCACTCTTGTGTCAAATAGCCCTGGACGATGCTTCCATCCGGACGGGACATGTTACGAACGAATCCTTTGATGATCCCATTCATCCTCTCAAACGGCATCATGTTGTGCAGGAATGACGGCCCCAGGTCTATTATGTCATCCACAATATGGACACACAGATGCACCATCACGTCAAAGAACGCGGGCGGGAAGTACATCTCAAGCTCATTCAGTATCACAACGATCTCTTCCTGTAGCCTTCGGAGCTGCTTCACACTGATCGACTTTCGAGAGATGACGTCGAAAAAGTTGCAGAGACCAATAAGCGTGTCACGGACGTGCTTGTCCATTATCCCTCTAAGGGCAACAGGTAATATCTGCGTCATCATCACATGACAGTCATGAGACTTCATCCCGCTGAACCTTTTCTTGTCCGTGTCTAGATATCTACTTATCTTGCCACAGTAACCGGAACTAACTTTGACTCCGGTAAGGCACTTAAAGAATTGATTGATCTCAGCCTGACTTAAGGTGAAGCAAGAAGGGGGGCAATAATCCTCATTCTTTATTTTCTTGCCCTTCTTCTCCCGTGCCTCTGTCTCCGTCTCTGTCTCGTCTGACATTTTACGGGGCGGCATGTGCAGATCTTCCCTGATTTTCAAATCTTGCAAGTCTTTTCTTGCCTTCGGCCCATCCTTGGTCTTATCCGGCATGTTCATCAGTGTTGCGAGCAAGCTCTCAAGGACATTCTTACAGATATGCATTTGATCAAGGCAATGAGGTGTATCGAGTTTGTGCCAGTACTCCAAGTCCCAGAACACAGACCTCGTCTTCCATACCTTCAGCAGCGGCTCCGGCGCCTTTCTCATCGTCTTTCCCGGCGCGGGGCACTCCTTCCAGTTTTTCAACAGCTCATCGATTTCGGCACCGCTCCGCTTACGTGGAGGTCCTCGATGCTCAGCGTGACCATTGAATAGATCTCCACGGTTTCTCCACGGGTCGTCCTGTTCGAGCCATCTTCGATGCCCCATGTACACGATTTTCCCAGACCCGCCATCTTTCCTTGACGTTAGCTGCTGAGACGTCGTATCATCCATGCACCGCGTGCATCCGCAATATCCATGGCACACCTGGCCTGCCACATATCCGTAACCAAGATAGTCGTGCACTGTCGTGATCAGCGCGGCTCTCATGTTGAAATACTCGCCTTTGCTGGCGTCCCATGTCTTGGCCGGTGTTTTCCATAACGTGTCTAACTCCTCCTGAAGTAGCCCCAGATACAAATTAATATTATTTCCTGGTTGTTTCGGCCCTTGAATAAGCATGCTCATGTGAATGTACTTCGATTTCATGCACAACCAGGGGGGAGGTTGTACATCCATACAAACACGGGCCATGTGCTATGGTTGGTGCTCTGGTTGCCAAACGGATTCATGCCATCGGTACACGCGCCGAGCACGATGTTCCTTGCATCACATTCAAAATACCGATAGAAGCTGTTCAACGCTCTCCACTGGCTTCCATCCTTGACGTGTCTCAGCTTCGGATCATCTCCATCGTCGGGCTTCTTCCTCTCCGCGTGCCAGCGCATTAGCTTTGCTTCCTTGGGATCTACAAAATACCTCTGGAGACGGGGAGTGATCGGTAAGTACCATACCACTTTCTGGGGACATTTCTTCCCGGCCTTCTTGTATCGAGAAGCATTGCACACCGGACAACTTGTTTTTTCCGCGTGCTCCTTCCGATAAATTATGCAATCGTTGATGCATGCATGGTATCTAACGTGTGGCAGATCAAGAGGGCACACGATCTTCTTGGCCTCATCAACACTACTAGGACATAGATTACCCTCGGGAAGAACATCCTTTAGGTACTTGAGATGCTCATCGAGGCTAGTGTCGGTCCATTTGTTTTTAGCCTTCGTCTTCAGCACTTGGAGCGTGAAACTCAAGCGGGTCACCTCAGGATTGCAACCATCATACAATGGAGTGTTCGAGTCTACCACCAGTTGCTCCAGCTTAGCCTCCTCTCTAGAAGCAGCTCTCTCAGTACTCGTCTCCTTGCGAAGCAATGCTTGAACATGAGGGTCCCGCACGATTGAACTTAGTACCGACGAACTCTGCTGCGTGGAGTCCATGTCGTTCTCTCCGCCGCCATGTCCGGCCCCTTCTCCGCCGCCATGTCCGGCCTCTTCCCCGCCGCCATTATCGATCATCTCTTCGTCTTGCCCCGTGTCATCATTGCCTGCCCCATCGTCATCCTCATCTTCAGTTATCCACCGAGTATAGCCATCCATGAAACCAGTCATGAGCAGGTGCGCTTCGACACGACCATCGACATGGGGGTCAAGCCAAACTATTCCTTTGCATTTTCGACACGGACATAAAACCTCTGTCAGGTTATTTTCCTTCATGTCCTGCACCGCCGACCGCAACCACCTGTCCACCATCGTTCCACTGACCATCATGAACTCTGCACGGTAATAATAAACAAATTGATTATAAAAATGCGTGCATTCATCAAAGTCATACAAAAATTCGGCATGACCTTCCTTAAAAGAGGACATATATAGATCTAGAGTTTGCCCGGAATTCACCGAAACGGAAATAAATCGACATTTCGGCAAAACATAGGCAACTCAAATGCACAATTTGGCGTCAACTCATGCCACACACACAATTTCCATAAAAATATCACACACACATGCATAAACATATTTCCATTTTGCAAAAGCATGAAATATTAATATACACAAAATTTAAGTTTTTTTTATTTTTTTTTTTTTTTTTTTTTTTTTTTTTTTTTTTTTTTAATTTTATTTTTTTTTTTTTTTTTTTTGTTTTTTTTATTTTTTATTTTTTTTTTTTTTTTTTTTTTTTTTTTTTTATTTTTTTTTTTTTTTTTTTTTTTTTTTTTTTTTTATTTTTTTTTTTTTTTTTTTTTTATTTTTTTTTTTTTTTTTTTTTTTTTTTTTTTTTTTTTTTTTTTTTTTTTTTTTTTTTAATTTTTTTATTTTTTTTTTTTTTTTTTTTATAAAATAGGAAATTTTTTTTTAATAAGCATGAAAATTTTATTCACACCTCTATCTCGAGATCGAGCACACGGTGGAGATGATGATGTAGGGAGGTCAAAAGTGCACAAAGCTCTTCTTGACAAAGAAAGATCTAGTTAGGGGGCAAATAGGTCACTTAACTAAATGCTACATCTACCTAGCTAGCTAATTTGGGAGGAGACAACTTCAACTAGTGGAGGGGGGAGGAAAAAGAGAAAGGAGATGAATTAATGGAGGTGGTGTAGTTATAGCTAGGAGTAATGAAGAGAGAGAAAGGTAGGTAGAAGAGGGAGAGTAATGGGGGGAGAAGTATTGAGGAAGAAGAAGAGTGAGAGAGGGAGGATGTGGGAGGTAGGGGAAAGGGAGGAGAGGAGATGGGGAGGGGAGGTGGAAAAGGTGGTGGGTGCCTGCGTCTTAGCAGTAGCGCGGGAGAGAAAGCGCGCTGCTGCTAAGAGCGTAGCAACACGCGCTTTCCTGTCACGCGCTACTGCTAAACGGGCCAACCCTGTGCACATTTTCAAAATTAGCAGCAGCGAGGTGACAAAAAAGCGCGCTGCTACTATGGCATTAGCAGCAGCGCGCTCCCTGGCGCCGCGCTACTGGTAAACTTATGTCGTTGTGTACTGTCGGTGGATTTTTGTAGCAGCGCGGTTTAAGCGTCACGCGCTACTGCTAAGTTTGCACCAGTAGCGAGCTTTCCGTAGCCGCGCTGCTACTACTTAGCAGCAGCGCCTATTTTTATGCGCGCTGCTGCTAAGATTCTGTGTATAAGGTTTTCCCTAGTAGTGAAGCCCATGATGCATCCTGAGCAAATGGCGTCAGAGGACGACCAATGCTGATGAGTTCACTGTTCGTGAGAACAGGCGATGATACCAAGTTGTGCTCGATCTGAGGAAGAACTTACATCATCTTCAACATTGTCATGGTGACCAATGTCTTCAGCAGCGGTGGGATCAACTGCTGGAATGTCTTCAGCGGTGGGAACAATCAGTTGGCGCTCGTGGTGTTCAGATGCAGGGCGAACCATTGAGATAGGTTCAACAACTAAGGGCTCTGTGGGAGCAGCCCATCCTTCTTGGTTTTGCACTTCTTCTTAGAGGGAGCGACATCAGAAGCTTCAGGATGTTTCCTCTTTCTCGCTTCAGCCTCAGCAGTCCTCGTCTTCTTCAGTTCTGAAGCGGTTGACCTGACCTTTGGCTTCGAGCCAGTCATGCTGGCTGGGAAGACAATGGGATGTGCTTCCTGCCTTGGTGCTTCGGGTTCGGCCACAGCTGGCTTCTTCTTCTTCTTTGCAGCCATCCTGGGATCGATGCCAGGACGACCAAGGGCCTTGCGCTTCTCAGCCTCATTGTAGGCTTGCACACACTTGTCAGCCAGGCTCTTCATGCGCTCACGAGAACCTTGAGCTTCTTCATGCTTCTTGAGAAAGGCTTCTTTGAGCTCGTGCAGCATGATCTTGAAATTTTTGACCTCTTGCACGCTGAGCTTGGCCATGTGCTTCTTGAACTGAGCTTTCTCAAAGTCGATCTTTTGCTTCAGTTCAACGATGCGCTGAGCTAGAGCTAGCTCTGAAGCAATGGCGCCATGGAAGGCGACACTGAGGCCAATTGGAAGTTGCAGATCTTCAAAGCTGAGGTTGGGCGTGTCAAACCACTCATCAATGAAGTTGTGGATGATTGCCACGTCAAAGAGAGGCAAATCATTGAAGATTTCTGCTTCTTCTTTGCTCTTGATCAGTTGCTCAAGAGCGTCATCTGCAAGATCTTCATCACTGGACAGATCAATGCGTCGTTGCGCAGAATAGCAGCAGCAGTCAGTTCTTGGCTGGTGTGTTGCAAAGGCATCTTGACTCTGGGGCTTGGAGATGCGTGACAAATCTTCAGACTGCACACTGTCTTCAGGAGGTGCAGTAGCCAGTGGCTTCGCCCGTGAGATTTTTGGTGCTGAGGCAGGCTTTGAAGCTTTAGGCTGCTTCAGTTTCTTTGGCTTCGGCGGTGCAGGCGCTTCATCAGATTCAGCGTCATCTGCAGGCTCATCCACGGCTGTCCCTTGAACCATGATATGAGTGATGAGACCTTCCAGGTTGTAGAAGGGCCCAACAAGATTGGGTTCAGCTTCGCGGGTGCCATCGGCACGGGGAGCAGAAGGACCAGGGTTGAAGTCTAGTCCCAATGACTTCTTGTTTTGCTTAGCCGAATTCTTGGCAAACTGGAAGTTGCGCTTGAACAGATTGTCGTCACGACACCATAGCAATGACGATGGGTCAGCATCTGCAGGCTGTGGTCCACGGACCATGCAGGGATAGAAGCCTTGTTCAATGGCTTCATCTCTGGACCTGGGTTGAAGATTTCTGTATAGGATGTCTCCCCATGGTCGCTTGATGGCATTTTTCTCAGCATATTCCTGGGTCACAAACCGGTACTTGAACCATTGTTCTGCCCAATATCTTCGAATCCATTGGATTCGGGTCTTGCGCTGATTGTAATCCTCTTCAGGATCTGTCTTGTAAAGCTCTGAGAGGTCATCAGGCAAATCTCTTGACGTTCCCCCACGACGCTGTCTGCCACCCTTCCTTACTGATTTCTCTGCAGCCATGAACTTCAAACTGAATGGCTTCAACATGTTCAAAGGTTTCAAAGGCTTCCGCTTGCTGGACAAACAGGAACTGGCTTCGGGAGAATTTATATGATGCTGTAAGAATTCTGCAAATGAATGCAGACTATGAGAACCAAGGGATTCTCCCACGGACATGTACCTGTGACAGCATTAAGGTGCGAGGGAAGGGGAAGAGGTCATATGCATTCTCAGAAGATTTTGAAGATAAATCAGTTTAGAAGACATTGACCTCATCGTGCGAAGACATTCACTCATAGATAAGGAGTTGGTTCCAGATTTGTACGAATCCACGGATCAGTACAAGTGAGGAATCTAACTACTTTGTGAAGCATAAGTGAACATACTAGGCATATTATGAGATGCAGTATGAAATAGATCCAACTTGTGTGAATAGAAACTGCTTGTGGTAGAAAGTGATGAATCTATAGGATCAAAGGGGCCGTAAAAAGGAAGTTTTATTTACCACACGAAGAACTGCTAGACGGAGTGGAAGAGGAGGCCGAGCAGTTCGATCGTCCGTGCCCTAACTTGGCGACGGAGGACACCTACGGCGACGGCGGAGAAGACGATGTCCGCGGCCGGCGTGAAGACGGCGTCGGAGAGGTCGCGGCAGCTAAGCGCTTCGTCGCCGGCATCGTCGAGGGCTAGCGGTGGCGCTAGGGTTTGTGCGAGAGTGGAAGAAAGGATAATGACTGTGGTGAGCGTGTATTTATAGGGACAGGGACGGCACAGTGTTATTACACAGGTGCCCCTGGCGATTCACATCTGAAGGACACGTGGCCATCATGCAACATATCGGAGGTTGTTCCACGTTCCCACGCACGCCTGGATTGTCGGGTGGTCGTTCCCACTTCTCCGGGTTTCAGGTGAAGGAATTAGCATTGAAAGCGGACTTAATGTTTGTCTCTGTATCTTCTGCTGACAAGGACGCAGAGAAGACATTCGACAGTTTCAAGAGAATGCATATGATTTGGAGAGATAGAGTTTGAGATAGAAAGCATAGAGAGGTTAGGGTCCGATCACATTCACTTAGTTCAAAAGATTCAACAAGAAGACATAGCTATAAGTGAATGCTGTAGAGGACAGAACACTAGTGTATATATATATATATATATATATATGAGAAAGACAATCAAATCAACATAGTGAAGATAATCATGAAGACAAGTTGAGATTGAAGCCAAACCAAATGTGAAGACATAGCAAATGTAACGCATGGGTGAAACACTTCAAACAGAAGAATTTGGTGGTGGCGTTACCCACCGTATAGGAAGTATTAGACCCAGACACGGCACACAATTATCGTGGCGCTCCGAAGTCAAATTCCACATTAATGTATTCACACTTAGAATGTATGTCTTCATTGATTGAAGATATACTTTACTTCGTGTGTTGCACATCTAAGTCATCAATATGCATAAGTGTTAGGATGTGTGCCTGATCACAGGACATTTGAGGATTCCAAGATATTTAGCTCACACCGTAACTTGCAAAATCTCTTCTCATCCAAGGGCTTGGTGAAGATATCTGCCAATTGCTCTTCAGGTGTTGACGTGTATGATATCAATGTCTTCCTTCACAACATGATCTCTGAGAAAGTGATGACGAATTTCAATGTGCTTTGTCTTCGAGTGCTGAACTGGGTTGTTGGCAATCTTGATGGCGCTTTCGTTGTCGCAGTAGAAGTGGCACTTGCTTCAGATGAATGCCATAGTCCTTGAGTGTTTGCTTCATCCACAGAAGCTGAGCGCAGCAAGATCCAGCAGCAATGTATTCAGATTCAGCAGTGGAGAGAGATACACAGTTCTGCTTCTTTGAAGACCAACATACAAGTGATCGTCCCAAAAATGACATGTGCCTGATGTAGACTTGCGATCCACCTTGTCACCAGCATAATCAGCATCCGAGAATCCAACCAGATCAAACTCTGAGCCCTTTGGATACCATAATCCTAGTGTTGGGGTGTAAGCCAAATATCGAAGAATTCGCTTCACAGCTAAGTGATGCGATTCCTTTGGTGCCGCTTGGAATCGAGCACACATGCAAACACTAAGCATAATATCTGGCCTAGATGCACATAGATAAAGTAAAGAACCAATCATGGAGCGGTATACCTTTTGATCGAACTCTTTACCATTGTCGTCGGGACCCAGATGATGTTTGGCTGGCATTGGCGTCGTGAAGCCTTTGCAGTCTTGCATACCAAATTTCTTCAGGCAATCTTTGAGGTACTTCTCTTGAGATATGAAGATGCCGTTGCGTTGCTGACGTATTTGAAGACCAAGGAAGAACTTCAGCTCACCCATCATGGACATCTGATATTGCTCTTGCATCATATATCCAAACTCTTCACTGTATTTCTGATTGGTGCAGCCGAAGATAATGTCATCCACATATATTTGGCACACAAACAGTTCACCATCATATGTCTTCGTGAAGAGAGTGGGGTCGAGGGAACCAGATTTGAAGCCTTTGCTCTTTCAGGAAGTCTTTGAGTGTGTCATACCAAGCCCGAGGGGCTTGTTTGAGGCCATACAGTGCCTTGTTGAGCTTGTACACCATGTCAGGATGTTTTGGATCTTCAAAGCCAGGCGGTTGTGCAACATACACTTCTTCTTCAATCTTGCCATTGAGAAAAGCGCTCTTCACATCCATTTGATATAGAAGTATGTTATGATGATTTGCATAGGCCAGCAGTATGCGTATGGCTTCAAGTCTAGCCACAGGAGCAAATGTTTCATCGAAGTCAATCCCTTCAACTTGAGTGTACCCTTGAGCAACGAGACGAGCTTTGTTTCTGACAACTTGACCATGCTCATCTTGCTTGTTGCGATATATCCATTTGGTGCCTATTATATTGTGCTTGCGAGGATCAGGACGCTTAACCAGTTCCCATACATTATTCAGCTCAAACTGTTGAAGCTCTTCTTGCATAGCTTGAATCCATTCAGGTTCCATGAAGGCTTCTTCAACTTTCTTGGGTTCACAAATTGAGAGAGAAGTGCCCATAGAAATTTGCTAGCTGTGTTGCCCTTGAACGAGTGAGTGGACCTGGTGCATTGATGCTATCAATTATTCTCTCAATCTGTACTTCATTTGCAACACGAGGATGTAAGGACGAAGATTTTGCTCTTGCTGATCATTGTCATCGTTAGAGGGATTGTCTTCAGGCTGAGCATTGTCTTCAGGTTGATCAGGTGCGGAGATGATAAGTTCCTCTTCAGGCTGAGCTTCAGACGGTATGATTTCTCCAGTTCCCATAAGTTTGATTGATTCACTGGATGGAACTTCATCTAGCACATTTGGCAGGTGCTCTCTTTGTGAGCCGTTCGTCTCATCAAACCGCACATCCACTGTTTCAACCACTTTATAGTGGAAGAGGTTGAAGACTCTATAGGAGTGCGAATCCTTTCCATATCCAAGAATGAAACCTTCATCTGCTTTCGGTGCAAATTTTGAAGTGTGATGTGGATCCTTGATCCAGCACCTGGCGCCAAATACTCTGAAGTAACTGACATTTGGTTTCTTGCCTGTAAGGAGCTCATAGGATGTCTTGTTCAGAAGCTTGTGAAGATAAACATGGTTGATGATATGGCAAGCAGTATCAATGGCTTCAGGCCAGAACTTTGTTGGAGTCTTGTATTCATCAAGCATCGTCCGGGCCATCTCAATAAGTGTTCTGTTCTTGCGTTCCATGATGCCATTCTGCTGCGGCGTGTACGGAGCTGAGAATTCATGTGTGATGCCCAAAGTATCAAGATGTATCTAGGCCAGTGTTCTTGAATTCAGTGGCCATTGTCACTTCTGATGTGTTTTATCTTGGCGCCATTTGTTCATGGCTTCGATTGCGAAGCGTTCTGAAGACTTCTGCACTTAGTTCTTGTAGAGGATTATATGCACCAAGTCTATCTAGAATAATCATCACAATGACAAAGCCATAGAGACAAGCAGTAGTAGTAGAGTTGAGTAATGAGTGGGACCGAAAAGATCCATGTGGAGCAGTTCGAAGGTTGAGTCGTTGTCATGATTGTCTTCGAGGGATGCTTGGCCCTCGTCATCTTTCCTGCTTCACAGGCACCGCATAAGTGATCTTTCTTGAACTTGACGCCCTCGATGCCTATGACATGCTTCTTCTTCCTTGCAAGGGTGTGGAGGTTCCTCATGCCAGCATGCCCTAGCCTCCGATGCCAGAGCCAGCATTCTGAAGCTTTTGCTAGAAGACATACGGCAAGCTGTGGTCCTGCTGAGAAATCTACCACGTACAAATCATCTTTCCGATACCCTTCAAACACTAGAGACTTGTCAGATTCCATTAGAACAAGGCAACAATATTTTCCAAACATCACAATCATGTTTAAATCGCAAAGCATTGAGACAGACATTAAGTTGAAACCAAGGGATTCAACAAGCATGACTTTATCCATGTGTTGATCCTTTGAGATTGCAACTCTACCTAGACCCAATACCTTGCTTTTACCAGTGTCAGCAAATGTGATGTGACTTTTGTCAGATGGACGTAAGGTTGAGTCCATGAGAAGGCTTCGCTTTGCCAGTCATGTGATTGGTACACCCACTATCAATAATCCATTCTGAAGCAGCTGGTGTCGTACCCTACAGTGCAGTTAGGGGGATAGGCTTCACGAAGAGAATTGTGAAGCAAAAACATTTGACGAACCAGTGGATTATGAAAGCTTAGATCGAGATTTGGACTGATAGGGCGAAGTAGCAAGCGATTCAGGAACAAAGTACATAATAAGACCATTTGGGCATTTGATCTTGCGCCCTACAAGATGTTTAAGGTCCCCAGCAATAGCGTCAGACGATTTTGGTTTTCGGCTGGAGACCTTTCCCTGCAAAAGAGAGTTAAGCTTTCTTAGCCACCCACATCTTCAAGGGTGGCTTTCGAAGCAATGAGTCTAAGTGCAGCATCTGAGAACTTTGGCTTTGGAGCCCTAGCAAAAAGTCTTGCAGGTGGACAATAGTACTCATAAGAATAAGCAGAATAGTTCTTGGTCTTATGAACATGGCGGTTTGATGAACCGCGCTCATATTCATAGGCCTGAGTATGGCTTCCCTGCAAAACATTTGCGTTAGTGCGACTCAGGTGAGTCCTCTGTCTGTATGAAGCCTTTGGACCGTATGAAGCCTGTGGTCTGGGGTTTGTCTTCTTCACCTGTGGTGTCATGATGACATTCACAGGAAGATTCTCCAAACACCTTTTCGGCACCCAGATCTTCTTCATAGGCGGTCCATTCCTGCAGTTAGTACCAATATACCTGGCAAACACTTCACCATTCTGATTCTTAAACAGTTTATAGTTTGCATCAAAGGATTCATCAATAATAATGGGATTAGCACAAGTGAAGCCAGATAGGGTGGATGGATCCGCTGAAGGTTCCTTTGCAGCAACCCATGTGGTTTTGGGGTACTGCTCAGGTTTCCAGTAAGAGCCATCAGCATTCATTTTCCTTTCGAACCCAACACCCTCTTTCCTAGGGTTTCGGTTCAGGATCTGCCTTTTGAGGACATCACATAGTGTCTGATGCCCTTTGAGACTTTTGTACATCCCTGTTTCAAGCAGTGTCTTCAACCTAGCATTCTCATCAGCAATAGCAGTGGTATCCTCAGCAGAGGGGTTAGTTACCACATCAACAGTTGAAGATATTGCAACAGTAGCAGCAGTAGAACATTCAGCAACAGAAGTAGCGTTATCACGCTCAATGCATTTAAGACATGGTGGTTCAAATCCTTCCTGAGCTGAACTGATCTGTTTGGCGCGAAGTGACTCGTTTTTTTGAAGATCTTCATGAGCCGCTCTCAATTTCTCAAGATCTTGCTTCCTTTGAAGATAATCATAGGAAACCTTTCATGAGTTGTTGAGAGCGTTTCATGACGACTTTCAAGTTCCTCATACTTAACGTGAAGATTTTTTATGTCTTCAATTAAGGACTGAGATCGAGTCATTTCAGCGTCTAACAGATCATCGCTTTTGTCTAACAGTTTTTGAATATGTTCCATAGCTTTCTGTTGTTCAGTTGCAATTTTAGCAAGTGTTTTGTAGCTGGGTTTTGAATCCACAATCAGAGTCATCATCACTAGATGTTTGATAGTGAGTAGTGCGTGTGTTTACCTTGGCACCGCGTGCCATGAAGCAGTAGGTAGGAGCGGAGTAGTCCTTGTCATTTGCATCGGTGTCGGTGATGAAGTCATTGTCTTCAGTGTTGAAGATGGACTTGGCAACGTATGCTGTAGCCAGACTCGCAATCCAGAATCGGACTCCTCCTCAGACTCCACCTCCGCCTCCTCAGAAGCAGACTCCTCCTCAGAATCCATTTCCTTGCCAACAAACGCACGTGCCTTGCCAGATGAGCTCTTCTTGTGTGATGAAGACTTTGAAGACTTGGAAGAAGACTTTGAGTATTTCTTCTTCTTCTTGTCGTCAGAGTCATACTCCTTGCTCTTCTTCTCTTCTTCTTGTTCTCATTGTCCCACTGTGGACACTCAGAGATGTAGTGGCCAGGTTTCTTGCACTTGTGACATGTTCTCTTCTTGTAGTCATGAGCAGAAGCTTCATCATTCCTTGAGCTTGATCGTGAAGACTTTCTGAAGCCTTTCTTCTTGGTGAATTTTTGGAACTTCTTCACAAGCATAGCAAGCTCCTTTCCAATGTCTTCAGGATCATCAGAACTGCTGTCAGATTCTTCTTCAGATGAGGAGACAGCTTTTTGCCTTCAAGGCACGAGTTCGCCCATAGTTGGACCGTAGATATCTCTTTTCTCAGAAAGCTGAAACTCATGTGTGTTGAGCCTCTCAAGTATGTCAGATGGATCGAGTGTCTTGAAATCAGGACGTTCTTGAATCATCAGGGCTAGGGTGTCAAACGAACTGTCAAGTGATCTCAGGAGTGTCTTGACGACTTCATGCTTGGTGATCTCAGGCGCCGAGGGCTTGAAGCTCATTTGTGATGTCAGTGAGTCGATCAAACGTGAGCTGGACATTCTCATTGTCATTTCTCTTGAAGCGGTTGAAGAGGTTGCGAAGGACACTGATTCTCTGATCTCTCTGGGTGAGACGCCTTCGTTGACCTTGGAGAGCCAGTCCCAGACTAGCTTGGAAGTCTCCAAAGCACTCACACGGCCATACTGTCCTTTGGTCAGATGACCACAGATGATATTCTTGGCAGTAGAGTCCAGTTGAACGAACTTCTTGACATCAGCAGCAGTGACACCTTCTCCAGCCTTGGGAACACCGTTCTTGACGACATACCATAGGTCGACATCAATGGCTTCAAGATGCATGCGCATCTTATTCTTCCAGTAGGGATATTCAGTTCCATCGAAGACGGGGCACGCAGCGGAGACTTTAATTATCCCTGCAGTCGACATAGCTAAAACTCCAGGTGGTTAAACCGAATCACACAGAACAAGGGAGTACCTTGCTCTGATACCAATTGAAAGTGCTAGTGATCGACTAGAGGGGGGGTGAATAGGCGATTTTTATGAAAGTCTTCAAAACATGGAAGTTTCGAAGACAAACGATAGAAATAAACCTATTACCATGCAGCGGAAGGTAGACTACACTAAAGGCAAGCCATAGTCAAGTATTCAATGAAGTGAAAGCACAATGACTAATAGCAGCTAGGCAGTAAGGATCAGGTAGGAAGATATTGTGAAGCCAATCAGAACAAGCAGTCACTCAGTGAAGACAAAAGATATGCAATCATACAATGACTTCACAAGGACCAACAGTAAGTAAAGGGAAGGGAAGGAATGAAACCAGTGACTCATTGAAGACAATGATTTGTTGGACTAGTTCCAGTTGCTGTGACAACTGTACGTCTGGTTAGGGCGGCTAGGTATTTAAACCTGAGGACACACAGTCCCGGACACCCAGTCCTGAACACGCAGCTCAGACACCCTTAGTCCTCACCGTATTCCCCTTGAGCTAAGGTCACGCAGACCTCGCCCAATCACTCTGGTAAGTCTTCAAGGTAGACTCCCAAACCTTCACAGACTTCGTTCACCGGCGATCCACAATGACTCTTGGATGCTCAGAACGCGACGCCTAACCGGCTGGAGGATTCACAGTCCTCAAGTGTAATAAGTCTTCAGATCACACAGACAGAACGACTTAAGTGATGCCTAACACTCTTTGGCTCTGGGTGGTTAGGACTTTATCCTCGCAAGGAATTCTCTCTCAAAGGCTTCGAGGTGGGTTGCTCTCAAACGACAACAGCCGTACTTTAACTCTGAGCAGCCAACCGTTTATGGTTGTAGGGGGTGGGCTATTTATAGCCACTAGGCAACCCGACCTGATTTGTCCGAAATGACCCTGGGTCACTAAGGAACTGACACGTGTTCCAACGGTCAGATTTCAAACACACACGGCAACTTTACTTGGGCTACAAGCAAAGCTGACTTGTCCAACTCTGGACAAGATTCGCTCTCATAGTCTTCACTCGAAGACATAGGATTTTGGTTAAGCATCACTTCAGTCATTCTGACTGGTTCTCTTGGACCCCACTTAACAGTACGGTGGTTCCTATGACTCAACAAAGAAGAAAAAGAACTACGAAAGAACTAAGTCTTCGCGCTCCATAGTCTTCACGCGATGTCTTCTCTTGTCATAGTCTTCAATGTGAATGTCTTCACATACCACCTTTGACTTCAATGTCTTCATACATTTTTAGGGGTCATCTCTGGTAGGAAAACCGAATCAATGAGGGACTTCTACCTGTGTTATCCTGCAATTCTCACAAACACATTAGTCCCTCAACTAGGTTTGTCGTCAATACTCCAAAACCAACTAGGGGTGGCACTAGATGCACTTACAGTAATAGTAGTAGATGCAGAATCGTTTCGATCTACTGTCAGACGTGATGGCCTATATACATGATCATGTCTAGATATTCTCATAACTATGCTCAATTCTGTCAATTGCTCAACAGTAATTTGTTCACCCACCGTAGAATACTTATGCTCTTGAGAGAAGCCACTAGTGAAACCTATGGACCTCGGGTCTATTCTCATCATATAAATCTCCATCACTTTAATCTTGTTTTGCTTTTTTACTTTGCCTTTACTTTTTACTTTGCATCTTTATACCAAAATACCAAAAAATATTATATCTATCAGATCTCACTCTCGTAAGTGACCGTGAAGGGCTTGACAACCCCTAATCGCGTTGGTTGCGAGTAGCTATCGATTTGTGCAGGTTCGATGGACTTGAGCGTGGGCTCCTACTGGATTGATACCTTGGTTCTCAAAAACTGAGGGAAATACTTATGCTACTCTGATGCATCATCCCTTCCTCTTCGGGGAAAACCAACGCAAGCTCAAGATGTAGCAATAAGGATTTCTGGCGCCATTGCCGGGGAGACTATGCAAAAAGTTAACATACCAAGTTACCCATCACAATCCTATCTCTCGCATTACATTATTGTCCATTTGCCTCTCGTTTTTCTCCCCGCAATTCACCGTTGCCGTTTTATTCGCCC